>NC_135497.1:410503757-410780525 GCF_052857255.1 Amblyomma americanum
TCAATTAGTAATTGCATGCATACAATGTTTACCTATTATTTAATTGTGGTTTTATTTCTATGCCGCAAACCATCGAGTTTTATTTGCCTACCAAATTCGGTATACAACTGTCCTCGGGTGGGTGCCCTTTGTTCTCGGAGTATATATAGTGGAAACAATGTATACTTCAGGACGGTGCCGTAACGAGACTGTTTTCCTACCCGTTTTAGTATATATCTTTTTGGTCAGGGGGGAAGGAATGAGAGGGCACAACCAATTTTAATGACCGCCATCTTGGTTTCGAGAAACCAAAGCTATGCCGCCATTTCGTCCCCTGACTACCCTGACGTCACTCTCACATACTAAATGTCCGCCACTGCAACCCGAAACCGCGACGGTGTTACAACTGCGAACGATACGGCCATGGCTCACAATTGCCGTGGCCGCAAAACATGCGCGAAATGCGCCTCAAGTGAGCACATTTCAAAGAACTCTGAAGCAGCACCACGCCGCATGAACTGTCAAGGAGATCACCCCGCTTATTCAAAGTCTTGAAAAACCGAAAAGAAATAATTACTCTGAGAACAAAGGAAACATTTCATTCAGAGAAGCATGTCAACGACTCTCACATGCCATTTGCACGTTCTTCTTCACTGCAAAAACAAAATTATCTGATGTGGTGCGACGGGGCGGGGCACCACACCGGGCTTCGGCGCCAGCTCAGGCCAAATGCAGTGAGCCTGCGGCAGGGCCATCTGCGCCCCTGGCAGACGCAGCGAAGGCCGCCCTGCCATCTCTAGAAAGGGGCTTCGTGTCGGCAGCCCAAATGACTTCCCCCATCGGGGATGGTCTGCATCTCGCACACCCGCGGCTCGATCGCTGCACTCCAGCAACTCCAGTAAGGCAATGGACACGATCCCCACCGCATCCACAATGCAGGGGCGGCACAGATCACTTGAGCGTGCCAGGAAACCAAAAACTCAGATTACAGGCCCCAATAAACCGGGAGCCTAGGTTTTTTAACTTTATCCCCCCAAGAACAGTAAAAATGGCATTCCTAATTGATTGGAACTGGCGCGGGATGTTGAACAACTACAGTGATGTAAAAGACGTTTTAAACTCATTTTCTCCCGTGGCATCAAGCTTACAGGAAACAAACTGAGGACCTCAACACGATAACATTTTGAATAAATATAAAGTCTTTGACTGTGACAGAGAACACTAAAGAAGGCTCTCTGGAGGTGTCACTATTATAGTACAGAGTAGTATTGCTACTCGCGAAGTAAAGCCTAAAACTACATATGAAGCATTTGCAGTCACTGTCTTGCATTTCAAAACAATTACAGTATGTTCCATATAGCTTTCTTCTTTCACTTCCTCCTTTATCTTTTCTCTTACGGCGCGGTTCAGGTGCGGAGCCCTCCACTACGGCACCTCTTTCTTATTTCACTCCCTCCTTTATCCCTGCCCTTACTGCGCGGTTCAGGTGACCGCCGATATATGAGACAGATACTGCGCCATTTTCTTTCCCCCAAAACCAGTTATTTTTATTATGTTCCATATACCTCAAGCCGCACTTAACAGTAACACTCCATTATCTAGAAGGAATTTTTAAACAGCTACCAGATCCATATCTGGTCGTTGGAGTTTTTTATTCCCACTCTGCTTTTTGGGGAAGTGAACACGTCGACACTAGAGGTCGTGTTTTATAGGATTTTCTTCTGTACGATAATGTCTGCCTGGTTAATACAGGGAACTTCAAGCTCTTGAAAAATGAGCTGCATAGACGTGTCTTTTAGTTTACCCTCTGTTTTTACTGATTTTAATTGGGGTGCTCTTGAAAAGAGCACCCCAATTAAAATCAGTAAAAACATTTACTAGAAGCGATCACTTTCCCATAGTAATTAACTTGTCATCACCATCATCAATCATTCCATGTAAACCACATATACTAGAAGCGATCACTTTCTCATTGTAATTAACTTGTTATCACCATCATCAATCATTCCATGTAAACCACGTCGTTGGAAACTCCACGTAGCTGACTGATCACTATTTTGAGAAAAGGCCACACTGGAGAAAATCTTTCGCAGACGATGTTGATGTAGACGAACTGAACGAAATAATTACAACGTGTATCATAACTGCGGCACGCCTTGCCATTCATTAGTTTTCGGGTGTGGTACACCAAAACCACAAGGTTTTTTAAAACCAAGATTGCAGAGAAGCAACAAAGAAACCGAATAAAGCCTGGGGAATTTTTCGCCAGTATCCAACGATCGAGAACATTGTAGGTTTTAAAACGGCGCGCGCAAAAGCACGACATATCCCTCGCAATTCAGAGAAAACTTTCTGGGGAACTTAAGTATCTCCTATAATCAGTTCAATCACAACTAAAAAATTGTGTAAGGAAGTTCGTAATCTGAATTGCAGCTTCTCTCCTTTCACAATTCCCCCTCTAAACAGCCACTGGTACACAAACAAATACAGAGGAACAAGCGGGCATTTTAGGTGAACATTTCTCAAGTGTTTCCAACTCATCACACTACAAGGAACAATTTTTCAGATACAAAAACACAGCGGAGAAACAAAGACTTCCAAATAGCGGCAGTACAGACGAACTGTGCAATAATTTAATCACATCTCATGAAATAAACAAACAGGCTGTGCCCGGCCCTGACCAAATTCATTATAAAATGCTGGCACATCTTTCTCAGCCCTCTGTAGAAGCACTTTTGAGATTCTTTAACAAAATACGGGTGTCAGGGAAAATACCCCAAGCTTGCGAAGATTATATTATTGTACCATTCTTGAAACCTGTAAACCCACCAACCTCCCCTAGCAGTTACAGGCACATAGCCCTTACAAGCTGTCTCGCTAAATCATTTGAAAGCGTTGTGAACATTAGACTCATGTTTGTTCTTGGACCTCGTGAAATTATTGACATCCACCAGTGTGGATTAAAAAAATCTCACTCAACAACTGGCCATCTCATCCGCCTTGAAAAAACTGTCAGAGAAGTATTCATACATAAAAGAACACTGTGTATAAGTTTTTCTTTGATATGGAGGAGGCTTATGATACTACCTGGAGGTTCGGTATTTTCTGCGACCTAGCAGACCTAGATATCCGTAGAAGGATGTTGAACTGCTTGAAAGAGTTTCTATCTGAAAATTCATTTCATGTACGCCTAGGTTCCATTCTTTCCAAAAAATCCGTACAAGAAAATGGGGTTCCGCAAGGGTGTATTTTAAGTACTACCCTTTTCGTCGTGAAAAAGAATTCTATAGCTAAAATATCCGAAGTCCATTATGTATTCT
Source organism: Amblyomma americanum (assembly GCF_052857255.1). Lineage (NCBI taxonomy): Eukaryota > Metazoa > Arthropoda > Arachnida > Ixodida > Ixodidae > Amblyomma > Amblyomma americanum. Next base: position 410,507,057 of record NC_135497.1, read on the forward strand.
CTGTATGTCGATGACCTTCAAATGGCGTGCATATTGTATTGTATTGGGTTTGATGGCCCATAAGCAACTTAAGCTATCATGCGCCAAACACATGGTATAATTTATTTCAAAAATGGGGTGTCCTCAGCGAAAGTCCTTGTCCGGACAAGGACTCCGAGGAGCCATCAAATCGAATGCAGACCTCAGCCTTCTTCTCAGGACTGAGAAAATGGATGAGGTGCGTCAAAAGATGCCCGAAAGCACGGGGTAAAATATTTTTAAAATTGATAGTTCTGCGATATTTGATATCATTCCTGTCAGAAATTTGGCCAATGGTGGTTGAAGTGGAAACCACCACCTTGATGGATTATGGTAGTGGGAACTGCTGAATGTTGGCATAACGGCAAACCATTATGCCAGCATATGGCAAGCTGGTTGCCGGCATAGTGGCAAGCTGGTTGGTGGCATAATGGCAAGCTGGTTGCCGGCATAATGGCAAGCCATGTTGCCGGCATAATGGCAAGCCATGTTGCCAGCATAATGGCAAGCCACTATGCCAGCAAGTTGAATGCTGGAATAGTGACGGACTAGCCGCACTTCAGCCATTCGATGTGACTGTTCTTGAGGTGACATGTAGCAGTAAAAGGAAGCGCACCAATTTTTGAGGTTCAGAGCTCACGACTGGTTTATTATAAATTTACTACGAGGTACCATCCGAGCACTACCACATGACTGCAAAAGAAAGTTATGCATTTTCCAAAACTTCAGCAGCGGATTTGGTTTTTACTGCTTTGCCGCGCTTTCCCTGTCGACCGGCTTCCGTGAAAAAGCTGCGCAAATACTTCCTTGCTGCCCCAACCCTGGAATGTACAGGTGGTTCGGCAGCAGGATGCAGTTCCACGTATTTCTGCAAGCAATCTGAAAGAGCAATGCAGATAACACAAATTGGGTCTCAACTTCATCTTTTTCAGAAAATGTGGCCTATGAATAATTTATCAACACACAAAGGACAAAATTAGCAGTAAACAGCATCAAAACATGCAGTGCTCATTGGAAAGAAATGTGCGGCTGTATCATTATGGCATTTGGAGTGAAATACAGTAAAATCTCATTAATTCTAACTCGAAGAAGACCGGAAAAATGTCCAAATTAAGCGAAGTTCCAATTATCGAATGGGCGCTACAGTCAGCGGTAGTTGCGCCCACTACACAGGTAGCACCCGAAGCAGACACACGCAGTCACACATCGCGAGCTAGCCGCTACTTAACGTTAGGGGCAGCGATTCTGAGAATTCATGCGTTATGCACCAAGAACAAGTATTGGGATGCATTCACGTGAGTAGTGAGCTTTAGTGCTGGAAAAGATGACAGAATCTATGCTCCAAACACGTTTATTTACAGGGAAGGGTTGTCACTATTAAAAGTAATAAGTGATCAGCATTTGCTAGTGTTTCTTCTGCTGAGAGGCCTTCAGCATCAACTGCAGCTTGCCCAAGAGCTCCAGCGCAACTCGGAGTTCTCACTGGCAGAGAAGTAGCATGCTGCAACATCAAGCACTGAGATTCTTCACATGCACCTGACAGTGGTATAGGCCGTCGCTGCTGTCTGACTCATCACTGTCGGTCCTTCTCACCGCCGGAGAGCCCTGTGGCGTCTGCTGACAGCATGCAATCTCAATTATATCGGCGCCACTCAAGGGTTTCAATGTCTCCACACCGCTGTCCGTGTAGTTTGCGGCAAAAAGAGCATGACAGTGGCGGCCGAACTGCTTTGTGCACACCATTTGATAGTGACACAGGGACTGCGGCACAAATAAAACCAGGAACGGCTTGTGCCGAAGCATTAGCAGCACGGGCGAGTGCCCCTGCAGCGAAAACCTGCTATGGCAAGCACCGGAGTGCGGGCTGCGCCAGCATCGTGCGCTTGGCTTTTTTAATTTTTCATTGCTTTACATCTCTAGTAAATTTGCAGCGCACTGTAACCCCTGTGGGTCAACTTCTAGCTATGAGGAGCGATGTCAGCCATGAGCTCCTAGTTCGAATTAATTTTTGCAGATGCCAATTTGTTCGAAATATCGAGTTTCCCCCACTGAAATACACAGGGCTGTGCCAGAACCCAGGCAACAGTTCGAATGAACAGAGTTTGAATTAACGAGCTCTTACTGTATCACGAGCAGAATAGAAAGAGGTCTAACAGAATGCTCAAACACCAATTGTAACTGAATAAAACTATTATTTTTACGCAGCCACATTGCCACATTTTGGGCAAATTTTGTCAACATGGAACTACACTGGACACGGCACAGCCACGTGCAAGATAACAAATGTATCAACATGGAAGGCAACACACATGCAGGGAGCGATTAGAAAAACAAAAAATATGCTGTTACAGCACTAGACTGCTGTGCACGGAGGCTTTTTATTTTACCAGAATGATAATAGATTTGGCACTGCTCACTAATGCTTTCGCAGTCAATGGATAGTTCCTCGATCATTGCGTGAATTATTAATTTTTCTCAGAAAGGACGACACACGCACACACTAACAATTATTTCCAAGGTGCCATCACAATATTCTTATAAAGGATGCATTGTGACATCAGAAAAAGCTGTACAGATTGAAGAGAAAGATTGAATAAAAACAATAAAAAAAGGGGAACAAAGATGCAATAGTGCCCACAGTAGGACTTCAACTTCCAAAGTGTGCTTACTTGCAACTGCCTCTACCTTCTCCGGTGTGGCAGGCATTTTTCTCAACGAGCCTGCCATGCTCCTGCATGCTTCGCAGGTGAGACTGCGTGCAGCAGCCTCCTCCCGCGACCAAACTACACGTGCCATTTCAAGTGTGAATTTCGCATCGGATCGATTTTGCAGCAGGGAATTCCACTTGGCCTCCGTGATGATATGTCCCGGGAGTACCTGCACCTGCAGTCATTAAAGAACAATCAGTCGCATTTTTTCTTACAGCACTTTATGACAATTGTACAGAGGTTTTGAAAACGCTGACACAGTCACAGTCACAAGCAGTGCGAGGGCAATGAAGCAGTCTGCCAGTGTACCTTGTGAATGGTAACAGCCGATGGCAAGGTCTGAATAAAACACAAATGACAGAAACAAACAGACATCGATCAAGAGGACGATGCACAAAGTGACAGTGAAACCATGCTACATATTCAACGTGTATGCACCTTTTTACAGAAGCAGTTCACTGGCTGTGATGTCCACGGCGACACGGAATAATGTGAGGAAACATGGTACAGGAGTCCTGCCAAGGTCTTTGGGGCACACCTAACGCCAGAACGTTCAGCCACCTTCCATATTCCAGATCCTCACCTACCTTATCAGTATTTTCCATACATGTTAATTTGGGGACACCAATTTAGAGTTCCCCACAGCAAGGAAGAGGAAACAACGAAAAGCAATATTGACCGTGAAAACACATCCTAGTTGAGCAACACAGCCGTGAAAAACCAGCAATGAAGCCAGAAAAAGCTGCACTTCCACAACAATCAATCAAGGGAGTGGGCGCACACCTTTGCGGAGCTCACGCAAATACCGCGTTTGGATCGTCGGACTTACCCGTCTCCCCACCCCTCTCTTACACACTCCCAACCAGGGTTTAAGAATAGCATATGGAGGTGTTGACACTCTCCCCCCGCCGTGCCCAAGAGCACCGCCCACTCGCGGCCACAATATGTTCGGGGGGAGAGGGAAGTGTTGCCATGGTAACCGGTCGCTAACTTAGAGGGTGATGTGAAAGGCGAGCCCTCGCTGGGCGGCTCGGTCCGGCGTGGCGCGGCACTGAGCACGTGCTTTTGGCACATTTCGGAGTGTGCAGCTGCGCTGCTGTGCTGTTTTTAACAAGTTGTTTTATTTTGCACCAAGACTTTGTGTTTGGCTATCGTCGGCAGAGTAGCCCACAGCAGGTGAGTGCAGCACAATGGGAGGAAAGTGCTTCGTGCAGAACTGCAATTCGGGCTACCAGACATGTGCGGAGCGTGTGCCATTATTCAAAGCTCCGTGCGACAATGTTCGTTTGGAGAAGTGGCGCCGTGCGATTCCTAGGGCAGACCAGACATTAATGCCCACTGACCATGTCTGCGCCAAGCATTTTGCAGAGGATGCGATATCCCGGGCATATTATGCGGAGCTCGATAAGAGTGCTACTTTAAGCGGAAAAAATGCCCGTGCTTTCCAGAGATGCAGTTCCTACATTACAGTAGCCGACGGGTAATTCGGACTCCAAAACTTCGGTCTTGTAGGATATTTCGGACCTCAATGAGGCGCCGTCAGTCACCCCATAGAAGCACGCACATACATATTCGCGATGGATATATCGGATATCAAAAGTCCAAAAGCTCGATTTTTCGGACAAATTTCAGTCACCTGCGGGCCAAAATCGGCCATCTTATCGGCTTTCCGCCGGCGCAAAAGGTGCCATCTTGGATTGAGGTGGATTTACGGTGCAGTTGTATTGGCTTGACATACTTTCGGTACCTCATTGTTGCCAGTAGAGGTCCCTGCGATCTCCGACACTTCGAGGTTGCAGCCAGATTGTCATCGCTGTCAACTTGTTTCTGTCGCCGACGTTGTCGCGGGCAATTATTGCTTGTCACATACATTTAAAATTGGTTGTTGGGGGAAGGAAATTTTGCAGGAGCTATCTCGCATCTCGGCCGGAAGGAATAAAGGAGGGACTGAGAGAAGGAAGAAAGAGGTGCCGTAATGGAGGGCTCCGGGATAATTTAGGCCACCTGGGGATCTTTAACATCGCACAGCACACGGGCGCCTTAGCGCTTCGCCTCCATCGAAACGCGGCCACCGTGGTCGGGATCCAACCCGGGTACTCCGGATCAGTAGCCGAGCGCCCTAACCACTAAGCCACCGTGGCGGGTCTCATACGTTTGCCATTCGTCGTTTTGTCACTTAGGTTTCTCTGACCGCGTCGACCGAGTGGCGCTCAGTCTTCACGAAGTTGCATCCGTTCGCCGTTTTGTGATTGCGTCCGGCGGTTCCGCCTCTTTGAATGAAAAGTGCCTTATCTTTGCGTGTGTTTGACGAGCAGTGTGGTGCACACTCGGGTTGTGGACAACATGGCTCTGCCGGGTACATCAAAGAAGTGTGGGAAGTATTCCAACTAAATGTAGTGACCTTGCTGTCTAGCGTATACAGTGAAAGCACAAGTTTGGAGCAAATACAGGCGCAAATCGTCGCCAGCAAGAGAAATTTGTCGCGAGGTAAAATCAGTGACGTTTTTTAAGCCGATTTCATCTCAATAAAGTGGTTTTTTTGTACTTCACGGATTTTTCGGTCTGTTCGATTATTCGGACCATTTTCCGGGTCCCTTCGATTCCGAAAAATCGGTCGGTGACTGTGTTTCCGAACTGTCCTAAGTATCTCACACGGCCACAGGACATCTTACACGGCCACAGAGACATAGAAAACCACCCCGGAAGAGGAAACCTCCTGCGCAAGCATCCAAGCTACGTCAGCCGAAGGTCGACAACAGGGCGATGCAGCCTCTCCAAGCTTCTTTGCATGCTGTGATGCCTGCAAATAAGAGAACAGCTTTGTAGCCATCGGTTAAGCGACAGCAATTTGACTCTGACTCTGCCACTCTGATGCCTGCACTTGATGGTGCTTCAACAAATACACCGCATCGCCATTTAGCATCCAGTGGAAAGGAGCTTATTGAAAATTGTGCCCGTTCTATGATAATTTGCATCGTAATAAAAATGCTTTTTTCTCAAGCTTTTGCGTTGGGTTATGGTACACGATACGACGCACCCTTTCATCCCGTCTGATACATTTCCAGCGTGAGAAAGTTTTTACCTAAAACGAGTTGTAAATAGCTTCGCTATACTAGTGATCTGCATCTTGAAAATTAGCCCACTCAACGAAACAATGTTTGAACGGTCTTCATACAGAGTGAAGAAGCAACGATACGCGTCAAGCAAAAACTTTCCGGTGCAATAATTTTCTGCCCTTGTGGGCGTAAAAGGGCACGGGGACCCCCACTTATCTTTATTATGCTTAGATCTATGATTCGATCGAATGAAACATGAATTGAGCGAGGAAGCGAAACGTGAATGAGCTTCGAGTGCTGCTCGACTGAGCCCATATCATTAACCGCTTTGCGCAAGATAATTTCATGCAAACAAAATTTTAAGACTGCTACACTACTGATTTTATTTTAAGCAACGAATTTCTTCTGTGATTTGAATTCAATTCACGCCACCAAAGCGAAAATCGAGCTTGGGCAGCGGAATCTCAAGGCGCCAGAACCGCTCAACTGGGCCCGCTGACATCGGCGCCATCTGCCGGCTTGCAGCCAAACTGCATGGCGCACTCCGCCATGGCCGAACATAATCGGGACGCTCCAGCGGGCGCAGTGTCAACACCTCAGTATTCTTGCACCGTGCTTCCAACAGATCGTCTTCAGACGCCTCCAGACCCGCTCTCTGTCATCCCCTCAGCTGTTATCCCACCATTGTGGCACGTCCCCTGCATGCTCCCTATGCAGTGACCCTCAGGCCACACTCCCCCACATCCTTTTCGGCTGCCCTACTGACCCTCCCCCGCAGGGACAGCACGGCATCTCGAGCTGAGAGGACTGGGAGGTCCTGCTCACATCTGCGGACTTGAGATCGCAGCTTGCTGCGGTGACTCGGGCTGCCAACGTCGTGTCCCTACATGATCTACATGATGCAGTGCGGGACCGCGCAGTGGCCCAGGGACCCAGCAGGGTCTAAAACTCACTTGCAGAAATAAAGTTTTTCTGTCTGTCAGTCCTCATGGAAATTTTTCTCCACAACGCATGTTAACACGTGGTTGGAGATGGCAAAAACTGCATTAAAGACATGAGTTGCATGTAAAAGTGTTGACAATCTTGGTTACGTGCCTGCAACATGCAATTTTGACATTCTGCTGCACCAGCAACAGCAACTGTCTAAGAAATATAACAGTGCTAACACATGCATTCACAGAATGAGAGGAGAAATACGAGACTGAAGCGCTGGCTGTACTGAAATTTTATTGATGGAAGGCAGACGCGGTATAGCAGTGAGGAACAGATGGGAAAAAAATGGGAGCGATACAGTCGGGGATAACAACAGCAACAAAAAATGTAAGCACAGGCAAGCAACATAAGAAAAACCAAAACAAAGGAAAATACTCATTTTGTTGGCCACTTCTAAAAGCCGACATCTGCTGCAAAGAGTTATAAAGACAGGCTGCTAATGCGCCTACTGCCTTACATGGTATACTTCAAAGCTTACACGCCATTTTGTCTGCACTATTACAGAGAATCCAGATGTCTCCCGACCAAGCCATGCATCCTTTGCACTAACCAACGTGCACAACCAAACCTATGTACTCGCCTCTTTAAATCGCTTCAGTTCCAAAAAATGTGGATGCCAGGTAAAACATGAAACTCAGTTCAAGTGTTCCACATGAGTGGCCTACGCCATTGCCTTGACATGTGGAAAGCTTTGTCAGCCAAACTGGCCGGTGCATCGGGGAACGTCTGTGGGAGCATGCCCGAAATTTAAGTGATTTAAAGGACAAGTACACACATTTGGTTATGCATGCAGGTTAGGAAGTGCAAAGGGTGCATGGCTCCGCTCAGAGACCAAGACTGAGTGCCGATAAGACAGCGCATGTCAGCCTGGAAGCATACCATATAACAAATATGGCACTAGGTGCATTAGCCCCACTCTTTATTGTTCTTTGCTCCAGAGGTCAATTTTTGACAAGTGGCCAACAATTTTCTTTTTTGTGCGTGTTTTGGTATGGATTGATTTTCTTATACTGCTTGCTAGCGTGTGCATTCTTCGATGCTGTAGTTATCCCCAGCTGTATCGCTGCCATCCTTTTCCCACCTGTTCCTCGCTTTTATAAGGTGCCTGCCTTCCATCAATAAAATTTAAGTTGACAGTCGGCGTTTGTGCCTCGTATTTCTCCTCTCGTTCTGTGGGTGCATGAGTTAGGGCTTTTACATTTCTTAGGTTCAGAATGCACCAACTCGCCCAGAAGGAAGTTTTAATCAAACAGCAACTGACTCTCCTTTGCATCGCTGGTAGCCAAAATACCACCGAATGGCCGCTTAGGCAGCAATCACGGTGTTCGGCCCAAGGCAAGCCATCCTGTGGCTGCTGCAACAAACATGCCAGAACAATGTGCGTCTTCTTTCTCATCAAGGAATGACAGTGGCAAGTGACAGTAGACAGCCTAGTGTGCCTTTATGCAAAAGCTGCCAGAACCAACAGAATAGTCAGCTGTGCTTCCAGGAAAGAAAGCATTTTTTTATGCACCCCTATGCAACAAAACAAAGCAGTCTTAACGACTTATTATGAAATGGGTTTAGTATGATATGCAACTTGCAATCTCTTGCTACTGAAATAAACATATACATGCTCACCTGTCCATTTACGGCATCAAGTGTGTTTAGTGGCAGGGTAGCAGGAGCCTTTGCTTGAGTAGTGTCCTCTGCACATATTGAGGTCAGAAGACATCACACTTTTGACATGAAATGCAGTTTGGCCAACTCAGAAACCATGATCATAACTCGATGATGGGCGGCAGAAATCTGGAAGTCAGCTACCCAGCAAAGCAAGAACTCCGTCATGGCACGTGTTGCCCTGAACGCAGAAGTTGGGTGCAGTGCTGGAGATGATCGCCTTATGCCCCACATGCATGTGTCAAGCAGCAGGTAGGAACAGCTCTATTTCATCTCCCATCGCAAGTAATGGCTCAGCACGGGTGTGCTTAATTCTTTTATCACAACATACAGCAGGAGCGTGCAGAAAAGATGTGCAACGTGTCTGTGCCTCCCTAAGTCTCCAGTGATGCCCCCAATTTCTTCAGCCAAAACAGGTCTAGTCACCATGGATAAGGAGTATTCACTGTGCACGGTAGCAGACTTCAAGATTTCTGCAACTCGCCCATTGTGCAGGATGCGGGCAGTTCTCTTCCAGTAAAAAAGGAGAAGAAGAAACAAAGCTTTCTAGGTTATACTCGCATGTGAAGTAGTGTCGGCACTCGATGTTGCAGCACGCTACTTCTCTGCCAGTGAGAACTCTGACGTTGCACTGGAGCTCTTGGGCAAGCTCCAAATGATGCTGATGGAGCCTCAGCAGAAGGAACACAAGCAAATGCACATCACCGATTACTTTTAATTTTGAAAACCCTTCCCCATAAATAAACATGCTTTGGAGCATAAATAGTGTCCTATATTCTAGCACTAAAGCTTGCTGCTTACGCGTATGCATTTTAGTACTTGTTTCTGGTGCATAACTGGCCAATCAATTTTATTTGCCATCAGGACCGCATGAATTTGATTCTCAGAATTGCCCGCCACAAACTTATAGTAGCGCCTAGATCGTGATAATGAGTCTAGGTGCGACTGCTTAGAATTCAGCCCGTGTGATAGGGCGCAATGACCGCTCATTCCTGCTGCCATTCGATAATTCGAACTTCCCTTAATTCGAATAATTTTCCAGTCCCCTTCGGGTTAGATTTAACGAGCTTTCATTGTAAAAGAAAATGATGCAAATAAATCAAAACATGCATGTGTACTTGATTTTAATGGTTCACAGAGCTTTTTTTCAGCATAGTTGGAAATTCATTTTATGGTGGACAATTGCACAATTGTTTTTCATCCGAAATTTGCTGGATGAATGGGTCTCTAATGAATGAGCAAAATACTAGACTCACCACAAGGTACAGCAACTTCCTCTGGAGATGTAGAAGGTGGGGCTGAATCACCATGAAACAAAGCCAATCTCAGAACTGGTCACTAATGGATCAAGAAAAATCCAACACTCACCACAATGTACATCAGCTTCAGTTGGGGACACGCAAGCCAGGACCGAGTCAACGTCTAAACAAACAAAACCATTGCCAAAAAAAAATACTGTACACCACTTCACTGCATTTCTGGCTAATGAAAATATAGCAAATTAAACACAGGCAAGCACTTTGGCAATTAAAACCTGAAATGCAAATGTCCCAGCGATCTATGCATTGCCTTCACCAATACAGAACGTTTCCTGAGCGCATCACAATCGCAGCGCAAAGTTCCAGAAGAAAGTTAATGCCTCGTGCCTGTATCATTCCCCTTTACAGAGGATATTCGCTTCACTGTACAGCACAGAGCTTCAGCAGTGCAGACTGGAGCAGGTAGGCATAGGAAGATTAGTGATGTGCGCAGCCTTACGCCAATGCCCGCATGAGTCTCTTGCTCAATGGGAGCATGAATGCCTTTATTGCCATATCGCGCCTTACCACACAAGACGGAGCAAAAAAAGAATTTGAGAGGCCGTTAAGTCACATTTTTTGAAGCCGAACATGAGTGCTCCTCCTTGCTTGTTGGCCACTGTTTCAGTGTGTATGCACAGCAGACAATGTTGAAAAAGACAATGCTACGCTCAACATTATTGGCTCTGCCGCCGGTCAAAGAATCCCAGTAGTCTTTAGAAAAACATGCGACTTCCAGCACACTTTTTATCGTGCAACTCAGTGAGAAAGGGCCTCTCTTGAGCTTCCCTTCCTCCATACCGCACACTGCCTGCTACAGATCAGTCCTCTTATTTCCCGTGAGAGATTGCCAATGGCTCCCAAAACACTAGTCAGTCACTCTTTGAATTTCTTTTCTTAGCCAACCATGTGCTATAGTATCCCCGGTGAGCAGAGGACCCAGACAGGCCCAAAAACGTCAGCCGTTTCCTTTTTTTTATAATTTGGCGGGTGTTCGTTCGTTTGCTGTTATACTTCATTGTTGCCCAATTATCATACTTACTTGATTCTAATGTGCACCTTTTTCCCAGAAAAGTTGACCAAAAATGGCCCCCTGGCAGTTTTCACAGCTGATCTAAGAAAGCTTTGGTTTGCACCTGAATTCAACACCACCTTATACTGCTTCAGAAAATCAGTGAATGCTTTGAGCGATCCACTGCTCAAGAGATAGAGTGAGAATACTGGCCCTAAGGACTGGCCTCAGCTAATTCACCTCTTCTCATATGCCTGTACTGGTGATGCTTAAGGGAGCCGGAAATAAAAATTAGCAGTTAAAAATTTACCTGTAGCACCTGTAGCACTTGTCGTGGCCGTCAGCATCGCCTCGGGAAGTTGTGCGCCTGCAAGCATATCAAACGAAACATTGATTACAGTTTGCTCTAATTTGACAAGATATTCGGGAATATCATAAGTGTTACATGAGTCCAAAGAGCGAGGCATAATGTATTCCTTTTTTTATTATTGTTTTATTAATATTGTTATCCACTGCTCAAGGGATAAAGTAAGAATACTGGCCCTAAGAACTGGCCTCAGCTAATTCACCTGTTCTCATATGTCTGTACAGGTGATGTTTCAGGGAGCCGGAAATAAAAATTAGCAGTTAAAAATTTACCTGTAGCACCTGTAGCACTTGTCGTGGCCGTCAGCATCGCTTCGGGAAGTTGTGCGCCTGCAAACATATCAAACGAAACATTGATTACAGTTTGCTCTAATTTGACAAGATATTCGGGAATATCATAAGTGTTACCTGGGTCCAAAGAGGGAGGCATAATGTATTCTTTTTTTATTATTGTTTTATTAATATTGTTATCCACTGCTCAAGGGATAAAGTAAGAATACTGGCCCTAAGAACTGGCCTCAGCTAATTCACCTGTTCTCATATGTCTGTACTTGTGATGTTTCAGAGAGCCGGAAATAAAAATTAGCAGTTAAAAATTTACCTGCAGCACCTGTAGCACTTGTCGTGGCCATCAGCATCGCATCGGGAAGTTGTGGGCCTGCAAACATATCAAACGAAACATTGATTACAGTTTGCTTTAATTTGACAAGATATTCGGGAATATCATAAGTGTTACCTGGGTCCAAAGAGGGAGGCATAATATATTCTGCAATGACCTCACCACGCTGCTGGCCCCTTCGAACATAGCTCGCTGTTTCATCTGCGATTATTGAAATACATAGAAAAATAAGCACTGTGGAACGACAATGAAGTGTGGCAGAGAAAGGCCCCTTGTTACATAAAAGGTACAACAGTGTCCGAAAATGGCTTCTATTTCTCCCTTCCTAGCTCATAAAAGCTCCTTTTACAGTGAAAGTGCATCTTTGTCATTAGAATTCAGCAATCTATTCATAGAGGCCAACATCAAGTTGTCCTCAGTGTCCCTTCGAATATGCCACTAAATGTCCGCAAGTTTATTTGCATGAAGCAAGATTGAGATAAAGAGGGGAGCATAGTTTGAGCATTCCCAGGAATATTAAAGCAATCATTAGGCCAAAATATGCCAAAAATTTGCTGCACTTTATATTTACACTTGCAGGGCCTCGTGAATACTGAAATGTTTATGACAAAGCGAGTACTCAGGCTGGAAGCAACTACTGCATCTGTCCGAGCAAGCTGAGAAACAAACAACTTCTCTTGCCTGTTCTTCCAAGGCATGTGTTATTGTGCTCATCTTAGAGGAAACGGCCCAGTTTTCTATAAGCAGAGGCTTTGTGGCTGTACCTTGAGCCTTCCGCGCCCATCGCACAGCAGACGTCCAAGTGCTAACGAAGGAACTAAATTGACGAAAGCCGTCATCATAAATCGCCAGCTGAGAAGCCCTCGGCGAGGCCCCAGTGTTTGGGTTGTTGTTTCGGAGGCTTTTCCCCCTAAAACTTCTTGGGACTGCCAAAGTTTGCAAGCCAGTTCTGGTAACTTGTAGTGTGCTACCACTACAGAATCTACTCGCTGGTTTGGCCACTGTCAGTCCCAATCCCATCATGCCTACCGTGGAAATTCCATTAATGATTTGTCACGAGAAGTTGCTCTGGGGCTCTCAAGCCCCACCAGTGTCAGCATGTGCTATCACAAGGCAGTGGCGCATTGCTTAACCACTGTCCCAGGAATGGTATCAAGATTCCTAGTGATCTATGAATGTAAAATATAGTACAAACAATCCGCATATTTGGGCATTAACTCATTAGCACTGTCGTGTCATACCCTTAAGGCAGAGCTTAAGTGTCTCCAACAGTTTTAGTACGCTAGCAATAGGCCCTCACTCAACAATTTCGCCTATCTTTCACTTATGCCACCTTGACCTTGAAAACCGAGCCTTGAACCGAAACTAAAAACAGGAGTGCTAGTGCAGCTAATATGAATTTGGCCTAACCACGCTACATCATCCACCATTTTTTTCAAACTCACGCCCTCCTCTATTTCATGCATCTGCGTATCTCTGCTAAGAAATGGCTATGGGTAAGATTCTTTCAGAGGTCACACAGCTACCGTGACAGTGCGACGATGGGAAAATTGGGCGGCCTCGGCATGTGGGAGAGAAGAACCTTATGTGCAGCTCAGTGAACATTCTGGGCCATATTCTGGGTGACCTGTGGGCCCAGAGGGTGGCCAGTTTGAAGGAGAACCTCCCGGGAATCTGTTCCCTCGGACGATGTCGAACTGGTTTGTTTTGGTTTATGGCTGTTTACGTCCCAAAGGAACAAGGGCTATGAGGGACGCTGTAGGGAAGGGCTACGGAAATTTTGACCACCTAGGGTTCTTTAACGTGCACCGACATCGCACATTACATGGGCCTGGGACTCGTATGATGTGTAACTGGGAGGCTTACTGCACAGGAGCACAGACCTTTGGGCGAGTTGTTGCATTGCAATCATGTAGAAGCGCAAAAAACATGGACAAAGAAGGACTGGACAACACGAGGGCTTCGCCTACTGCTAATGGCTGCTGCTAATGGCTTCAGGGGTCACAACCCTGCTGGATGGGGGATATCGTGACCACCGGCCAAAAATGCAGTCTGCAAGAGTGGACGAAAAACCTCAAGGAGAGAAAACGTGACTTTTTTGTCTCCCTCTTGAGCCATGCTATAAATAAGTGAATAGTTTGCCTCTTTCTACTCCTGCTGCCTGTGCCCTGCCTGCATTCCTTCAACCTGTGCTCCCTCAGTGAAACCATACCTGATGATCGGTGAGACCAAAGGGTCAATATGTGCTAAGAGACGCATCTGAGTACAGCATGAATTGTGTAATTCACTGAAGTCTAAAGTATTACGCCAACCGACTCACAAAAATAAAACCAAAGGTGCTTACCAATTTTCTCCAGCAGGGCACTCGTAAGCTGCCTATTTAATTCATTGGCAGCCTGCAATTCCCTACGCAGGCGCCTGTTTTCTTTATCTTTTCGGGCCAGGGCATCCTTTATGCTGCCGAACTCTGCAGTCTAAAATTTAGAATGCACAAGAACAATAATGTAGACAACAGAAATAATGTGCACCAATATATTGCCGCCAGTGATGCTACTCGTAAAATAAAAACATCCTCCAATAAATTTACCTTTTGCTCGTGCTCCTCAATAATTTCAGAATGAAGGCTGCTGCTCGCATCTTTCTGCTTCTTGACAGCTTCCTTTCTTTGTGGTAAGCTCTGGTATAGAAAATACAGTGACTTTATTTGTTGTACTTTAAGTCTCAATTCTGCATGGTTTTTGCCTTTTTTGAATAAGCAACAGTGTTGAGATAGACCCACAAGATAGGTGGTTATGTATGCCAAAGGCGCTTGGTGCAAGCCTACAGAATACAAAGAATACACATGAGTGACTGCATACTCACCCTCTTTTCACCTGGCACCGTTTCATTTCCTGGCACCCATTCATTGCCTGGCACCCTTTCTTCCGCTTTTTCAATGAAACGCGGCAGCGGTTCCCGCATCAGATTTATTTTTTTTTCCTTAATGAATCGAATGTATCTGAAAAGAGAATGTTGTCCAGATTTGAATTAGTTGCATTCATGGGTTAAAATGGGGTAACTTTCCAGCTTTAATACAGCTATGAGATGAGAAACTTTATGTTGCTTTTGTGCTCCTGATCAAGCCGCCATCAACAGAACTCGGCACAGACGCAAAGCTTCACACCTTGGCCACACCAAATGTGCCTTACTCAAAACGTCACAATATTACACCATCTGTGCAGCTGTACATTGACCATCAGTATCATGGTATCAATTTTTGAGGTAGAGAACACATCCTGTACACTGTAGGTATCGTTTATTGTAGGTACAGCCACGTGTTGGGAACACAAGAGCGGAACATTACTGCTTGCACTTCGCCTGGTCATCGTGCTCTCAGCAGCGGACAAATAGCTAAACACATTCGATGGCAGCCATTTGACCACGACCGCAAGGCGAACACGGCTGTAGGGGTGCTGCATCGCTACAGCCGTATTCAATGCCTTCCGGCATGGCGCCTGGGACCGCACACGAGTACAGAACAGGACCGCACTACGCTTGTGAAGAGCGCTCGAGCGGTGTGCTTAGAAGCAAATGAAGCGATGCGTTAGCGTAGCTGATCTGCTAGGGCCAAACTGTACCTGTACGATTTGCATGTCTATTCGGACCCCCCCCCCCCCCCCCGCCCTCGTGGCTTGGTGGCTTTGGCGTTCGGTCGTGGTGGCCGTATTGCGATGGAGGCTAAGTACAAATCGGCCTAGAGTTGTGCGATGTACGCGCATGTTAAAGAACCCCGGAAGGTCTGAATTAATCCGGAGCCCTCCTTTATCCCTCATGGTCCATGTGTCGCTTCGGTACGTTTACCCCCACAAATTAAAATTTCTAAATTGTCCGCTCGACTGCGCTCGAACGCAAATGTTACTAGTGAATTTCAGTACCTCTGATTGAGTCTGCACAGCCAACACAAGCAAAGCGCATGTTCAAGGCACATTTGCGGCCAACGGCGAATGCTACTCAGGACCGGAGCAAACAGCTCGCACGCTCTAAACAAGTGCTGGCGCAGGCTAAGCTCTCTCCAGATACGGTTAAGCAAATCATACAAAGGCAGGCTTACCTGCAAGCGCGAGAACGTACGCTGGGTAGTACCCTAGTACCGCTCCGTCTTCACTACACCAATATATTTCATGTTTTTTCTCACTGTTGAAGTCGCCTTCATTCGTAGGCGAAAATCGCTTAATTAGTGCCACCGGCACTATTGCTTTCACTCTGTCCTCGTATCTCACAAACGCAAGCATTATGAAAGAAAAAGCACGAGTGTCGTTGTTGCCTCTGAACGACGGCGACAATGCGTTTCGGCTACGGCATGGCTACGGCTTCATCCCTGAATGGCTGCGTTCGGTATTTGGAACCATACTGCAGTGGCTACTGTACCCATACCTTAATTCGGTTCGGCTTTGCTAGTATTGATACGCGGACTGAACATTATCAATAAAGCCCCGGTACATTGGTCACGAATGCAGTACATAGTCAGGTTGACACACAGAAAATTCTACTCCTTGTATATATCAAATCGTCTAATGGCGATTTCCACTGGTCGTGCTGGAACAGCTTTTCTAGCTCCGCGACGACAAATTCGAGTTCCACTGGTCGACCTGGACCGACCGCGCGAATTCCGCTGGTCGTTTGGAGCAACTCCGTTCAATACGGAGCGCTGGTCGACAACGGTCGCTGTGCTCCGAGGCGGTTTGGGGCGCTCTTTTGCGATTAGAGCGCCTCGCTTCAGATCCACCAGTGGAATTCGCCATAAGTACAAGGGAGCGTCCCATGTATACATTGCATGACATGAAAACGAGTCCACACGAGTCCTTAACGAGTCCAGTATGTCCACGACAACATGCGTACTGATTCTAGGTAAAGAGAGGATTTTACTCGTGCGCTGGTACAATTAATGACTCATTTCCTGAACTTGATTCTCGCCTTGGACAGGGGTACATATGTCAGTGTGCTCTAAATAACCCCACAGAGGCTGTGCCTTCAAAGAACTTTGGAGTACGTTGAACCGCAGAGCTAGAGCGAAGAGAGGAGGCATGCTATACTCTAATAATTCGTTAATAATAACTGATTGAACGTCCTTTATTTTGAGAGGAAGGCACAAAGCCTGTAGGGGGGAAATGGGGAAATATACGTTAATCACACTCGAGGTCCGAGACAGTGTAGTTTAGTCGGCACCTTTATACCGCCCTGATCAGGACACTTTGGCTCCCATATATGTAGCAAATAGGGGCTGTACGTGTGTCGGTATCCGTGAGCATAGCAGCGCGGTGCGGCAATTAATTTATTTGCTGGAGTGACTGTATGGCCATTCTCCCGGTTTCAAATGCAGTGCAGTACGAGGACTTTACCGCGGTGATCATATTAAATAACGCAGTGCTCGCGCCGCAACTCTGTAGCCCTTTGTGGCACGGCGTCTGCGTTAGTGCAAGCAACTTTTCACATGTTTTCTCGAAGCGCCTAGCGTCGTTTTCACGAAGTCGGTGGTGCCGCCTGCGTTTAAAGTGTCTGCTGGACACAAAGTGTTCTAGAGCACTATAGAAATGCCTTTCCAAAGCAAATTAGACGGACGCCACAAATTCCTGCAGCACGCCTGGGAAGTGCTGCTGTTGTTGGAAGTGTTGTTGTTAGCCTATCAAAAGATGGCACATACCCACACTGGGGGATCGGCCAAGAATCGGGTGGTTATTCACCTGTACTCAGGTAATAAAAATGAGTGCTGTCTGGCGGAGTAACTTCTTTCCTCTCTAACGTGACGGAATGATTTAGTAAAGGACACTGCAGCTGATTTTTTTTTTGCGAAAACAGCTTGGAATGATACTGAAATTAACATCGCATAAATGTGCTGCAGTTCCTTCCTTGAGCGTGGAAGAAGGCGCTGTGCGTGAAGCGTGACATGTAGTTATTCAACCATTCTTGGCATTTTTGACAACAAGTGTGCTTTAAATACACGCAGACAAATTTTCATATTACGCGACAGGAACGATCGCTTCGTCGAAAAGCTGTCGGCGCGAGTGCGTGTCGCAAATAATCGGGTGCTGCTTAAATAATAATAATTGGTTTTTGGGGAAAGGAAATGGCGCAGTATCTGTCTCATATATCGTTGGACACCTGAACCGCGGCGTAAGGGAAGGGATAAGGGAGGGAGTGAAAGAAGAAAGGAAGAAAGAGGTGCCGTAGTGGAGGGCTCCGGAATAATTTCGACCACCTGGGGATCTTCAACGTGCACTGACATCGCACAGCACACGGGCGCCTTAGCGTTTTTCCTCCATAAAAACGCAGCCGCCACGGTCGGGTTCGAACCTGGGAACTCCGGATCAGTAGTCGAGCGCCTTAACCACTGAGCCACCGGGGCGGGTGGTGCTGCTTAAAAAAAACTCGTATCATGCTAACAGTCTGCTGTTCCGGATGGCGTCATACGATTCAGCGTTTCGTGCAGCATAAAGTTACTAGTCAAGTTAGAGCCTATAGCTTGCGTCAGGGATTCGAACTAGCGACCTATATTCGGGGACTGTGTAAAAAAACGTATCATGGTAACTGGCGGCTCTAGTATTTGATGATTGATTGCCATGTGATGGGCGATGACAAGTTAATGAAGTCATTGTTTTTATTTGATTAATTAAAAATAAAATAAGTATTATAAAAAGGGAGGTTGAAAAGCATGATGACGCTAATTTAAAATTTAGTGCGTATAACTGATAAAATTAATCCTTTGAAACAACTGAAAAAATGCGTTCAGTGGTGTACTGCTCAGATTAGAAAGCACCCATTACGCCATCGCGATTGAGTATTGAGTGCAGGCAAGCTGGAAAAGCCGGTCGTGTTCGAAACGTGCTGGCGGTTACTATTTCGTGGCCGAAGCTGTGTTGTATAAAAGCGTCTGCTAGGTTGCCAGTAGCCTTCCGCCTGTGCGAACTCTCAGCATCCGCGATTGCGAAATCCACCGAGATCGTACTCTGCTGGTCATACGTACCTGAGGTTTACTGACGTTGACGATGTCGGGATCTGCTCCGAAGAAACAGCGTAAGCAGTATCTGGAGTCCGGCGCTTACTTTGACGTGCCGAGCACAACTCTCTACAGGCGTCAAAAGGGCCATTTTGGGGCAGCCGTTGTCGGTCCGTTGAGTGCCACCGTGCTCACGGTCAAACCTACAAGTAATTGAAGTGTCTCCAGCGGTCAACCAAGCGCACTTTCCACTGAAAGCATTGCGTGGGAAAACACGGACGACGCAGCGGGCAGTACGGAGCCGAGGGATGAAGTGCACTCCACTGACTACCCAGACGTTCTGCCCATTGAAGGTGTCGCGCAAAACGGAGCCAGTGGTGCACCGGCCGACGCAGAGCCTCCAAGCTACGACATTCAAAATGACGAGTTGCAACCAGAAAGTGATTCTGGCACCGACGCCAGTTCTAATATGAGTGGTGACGTTGGCATGAACAGTGACTACGACTTTGAAAATAATGAGCTGCAACCAGAAAGTGACACCTTGCTTTTTATCCCCGGGGTCTTCTACACATTCCAAATGTCTCCACCAGTCCATGGTTTTCGTCATCTATAAAACGATAGCACTAGGCTGCTTCCTTGTTTATTAAACTGTGCAACACTTAATGCAAAATTGGTTGCTTCCAGTATTTAGTGTCTACAGCCCCCGCAATATGTTATTTTTTAAAACTAATTTTGGTATTATTTTGTCTCATTTTATCCACCTTCAGTACCTACATCAGTATTTTACTCATTCCTGTACTTTATCTCATGGAATTGTGCTGTATTTTTACTGATGTTAGCCGTTCTCTTTTATTTCAGGTCTGGACCTTGTCAATGGGTTCCGTGTGGAATATATGCACTCTGTCCTGCTAGGCGTTGTAAGACAAGTGACCGAGACAATTTTGTCAACGTCTAACTCAGGTCAACATTTCTATGTTGGTAATGCAATGCACACAAAGCGGTTCATTCGTGATTCACTTACTAGTGACAGTGCACATTAAAGAACCCCAGGTGGTCGAAATTTCTGTAGCCCTTCACTACGGCGTCTCTCATAGCCTGAGTCACTTTGGGACGTTAAACCCCTATAAACTAAAATTAGAACTTACTAGTGAAAGTTGCTGAAATATTACGGCTTTTTTGTGGCACTGCATTTATTACTGATTATCGTCACTTTTTCAAATGTGTATCTTATTGCAGGGAAATGGCAGCTGAGAGATTGTAGACCATGCACATGCTATAATCTGTGGCCTTGGCTTTACTGAGTATGATTAGTGGAAGGCACTGTTAATGGTGCCTCTACATAGTGTACAAAATGTGGTGAAATAGTATGATGCAGCCGTTTAGTACTTACTACTAAGCTGGCTTCCTATTGGACATATTTTGAGAAACCATGATGACATAAGATGGTGGTAGCATATTTCATTATCAACCGGCACACTTAGGGGCTAGTAGGCTGCTGGTAACTGCTGGGTAGGAAAACGTGCTGCATAAAATAAAATGCTGAATCTTCTTTACAGTGTACTCATCATTTAATGTTATTTTAATTGGTAGAAGCAAGTTGCAACCATATGCATGTACAGATATTGATATAGTGTGTATAGCAGAGCTTCTGCCTTTAATTTTTTTCCTTTCATCTCTTGGGATTTTTGTATTCTACAGGGTATTATCACCTTGCCTTATTCTCTCTGCTCACAACAAAAGTATGCACATTTATTTTGCAGGTCGTCCTTCTACACTTGAAGACATTGATTCACGGCTGTTGGCCATCAAACCTCCACACTGTGTGACAAGGCTGCCTAGGCCAATTAGAGAACGAGGACATTGCAAAGCATCTGAGTGGAGGCAGTGGATACTGTTTTATGCTCTGCCGTGCCTAGAAGGTATCCTGCACCCGGACTACTGGAGGCACCTCTGCAAACTGTCAGAGGCTCTCCACATATTTTTGAGAGAGGAGCTCACTCTGTCTGAAATTTCCAAAGCAGGTAACTTATTACAGGTCTCATTTGTGAATATAGCATAGCTGTAAAGTAACTGAGGTAATCATATTTTTTTGACTATGTAAGATTTTGACCTTTTTAAACTCTTGTACAACTGTCTGCAAACCATTTTGAAATATTATTTACAATCATAAATGTTTTTCCTGCATAGTATATTCAGAATAGTTAACTTTGTGAACTGTGGTTCTAAAATATTCACAGAAGGCACAAACTGGTTGGTGCATAAACTTCAAAAATAACTCCTGGCATCTTGAAACCCCCTTTCCTCTTTTTTAGAGTGCCTTTCATATTCTCCGATTCCATATTATTCGTCATGTTAGATATATAGTTCTTTTTTTGTGCTATTTGTTCTTGGAGTTAACTTCAACACTCCTGAAACATTATGCATTGCTTACCTGCTAAAAGTTGTGATGTGGTAAATTGGGTAATGATTCTTTTGCAGTAACACAGACAATTGAGCTAGTTGCTAAATCTTTGAAAACTTTAGAAAGCGCTGCGACAGGTTACACAAAGAGAAAGACACGAAGGACAAGCGCTACTATCAACTGAAGTTTATTGGAAAAAAACACAAGGTAAAATAGCTCACGCAAGGCAGCCAGCAGCGCATGCGCCTACCGCCAAAATGACAAAACGAATCACTGTGTTGAATTAAGATACCGAATTTCACAATCATGGATTACAACAGATGGTGTGCTGACGCATATGTCAGAGTTTTTGTGAATATGATATGCCTCTGATAATTCCCTTGTTAGCTGATTGGAATGCCTATACAGAATGTTTGTACTATTGAACACAGGTACACATGCATTTTTGTCCAACAGGTTAGAATTGCTAAGTTTGCTGTCTCTGTAATACAGGGCCAAATTAGAGGTAGGAGCCACCTTTAAAGACGAATTATGTTGGCGTAGCCGTGTGCAGCTTTTGCTTATCAGCTAGTGTCATGCAATCTTATAGTGTGCTCTTTCTGGAAAAGAGAGATTTCATGTTCCTGAACATGGAACTGCTTGTTTTCAATGAACCTTCGCATAAAAAACATGAAGAAAAAAAATCTTGCAATGAGGTGGATTGAGAATAACTTGACTGTGTTTGTCGAGGAAATTTTTAATGGCTCTCAACTTCACCTAATATTTGTTACTTTTTATTTTCAGAGCTGCTTCTGGAGAGCTTCGTCATTCAGTGCAAGTGATTATATGGGGTTGCCAGCTTGACATTTAATGTTCATGTGCTTCTTCATTTGGCTAATTTTGCTCGGTCACTTGGGCCACTGTGGGCACATTCTGCTTTTGTTTTTGAAGGTGGAAATGAACACATAGTTCGGCAGGTGTCAGCTGCAAATGGCATCCCTCAGCAAATTGTTGAACGCATTATTATGCATCAACAACTGCGCAAGGTGATGAACAGCAGCTTTCTGTGTCTCCACGAGAAAGAGTTTTGCATGGAGACCTTTGGGTATCCCCGTTTACAGAAGGCTACACATGTTGGCAAGTTGTGCCTTTTAGGCAAGGGAAAAGACGTTGCTCTAAGCGCTGAAGAGCAGGATGCTGTGAATAATCGCTTAGGCACGAGTACATTCACAGCACTTCAGTACGAGCGCTTTGTACAAGCAAAGCAGGTCTTTCATAGCACTGCATACAAGCGACCATCCCGTTCTGACTCAACATTCATCAAAACATGCAGTGGCTCGTACGAGCGCATCGAAAAAATATTATTACTAGAGGCCAAAATTTGCGTCTTGATGTGCAGACCAATAATCATTGCAGACAGGGATGCTGCACCACCGCACATCAAAGAGTGCTTTGTCTCATCTGGCAGAGCACTTAATGTGGTACTGCCGGAGGAAGTGGCTGACTGCTGCCTTTTCATTGAATTTTTTGCAGCAAGAAAGACATTCATTTGCGACTTGCCAAATAGGATAGAAAGGGATTGAGGCTAGCAGCAACTGGGTTCAAGCGTCTGATCACATGCTTAGAGCATCAACCCCATAAAGCCCGCAAATGTAATAATCTAAATTATCGTAATTCCTTAAACTAATAGCACTAACACAAATAGAGTCATACCGGTACCTACGAATAACAAGGCTAGCAGACTTTCATGGTCTGAGCATATCCTAACGTAGTCACTGAAAGTTCAAAATCACTCAAGTGACAGCGGATTGCTAGCTGTTCCCTCCTATCCGCAAACTCACCTACAAAACGTTCATTTGCTCAAAATTGGAACATGTGCCTCACCCATTTGGAACCTGCACCAAAATTATCTTATTTGCACATTAGAATCAGTGCAAAGCTGTGCAGCCCGGATTATAGTGTGATGTTATGACCACAGCATCAGTGTTTCAGGCACAAAATTGTCGCTCGGCTTACCTCCACTGTCTTTTCATCAGACAATTGCCGAGCTTCGTCTTTTCCATAAGCTATAGTGTGAGCACTGACTGCGGTTTCATCCATCTCACCTATCTGTATGCCACTTCATCTTCCTCACCTGTGTATACTCATCGTCATCACTTGGGCTGTTTGCGGGTTGGAATAAACCTGGTTCGTGAAGTCCTGCCCTACACATACGTGGTGGAGGTGTGGGCTACAATTTCCCTCACTTGCACAAAACATTCCTACTTCCACCAAATAGAACATCGCGTCGTCTTTTCAACAATTTAAGTTTGCAGCATTTGCATGGTTTCACTAATGCCTACCATAAATCTTTCTTGCCATCAGCCATAGAACTTTGGAAGTAGCAGTTACCTTCCAGAGCCCATGGCAACTGAGTCCGATCTGAATAAATTCTCGAATGTACTGTTCAACCATACTTGTCATTAGCTGTAATTAACACGCATTGCCTACTACTCCTTATGCATCACAAATGCCCTTCTTATTAACATCTTTTTATGAGTTACTTCTTGCACCCCTATTCGCATTATGAGCACCCTTTTCGATGTTGCTTGTATTGCTGCGCGGCCACACCCTTTTGCATTGCCCTATAATAATTTGCTTGCCTTCTTTTGCTATGTAACCATAATGTCCTCTTGCTTTTTTTGCTCCGCATTATGTAGTGCCCCACCTAAAGGTCCTTAAGGGACAATAAATGATGATTTTGATACAGGTTGAAAACATCTGTGGAGATGTACTGGCATGTGTTTGTGCCAGTGAATGTACAATAATAGTTATTTATATCCTAGTGAAGCAGGATTCACTTATGCCGCTTGGTGCTTATTTTCAGAAAGTACACAACACAAAAGCAATACCTAAATGTGGATTCCGCTGAAATACTGTCCCGCTGTGTCCTCACTTCATGTCATTTTTTTCCTTTCTCTTGAGATCTGTATAGTAACTAGTGAAAGCTGTAAATACTGTGAACATAAAGTATATTTTTATTTTTGCATTTCAAGTGAACAGACTGTGTGCAAACTGCCCTGCATGATTATATGTTTACTGTTCCATTTGCCTTATATATAGTGTATTACAGAATATATTTTTGAAGCAAATCTGTCCCTGTCTTTATACATGCATGCTCCAGATAAATTTGAAATTTGTCGATTGTTTATAATAGCAGATGTACACACTGTAGTGCAATAAATAACAGTGTATAGCAGCTCACTTTTCTAACAAATTTTCGTCACTTCAGGGCGCCTAGTTCTGACAGCTGTTCTCTGAGGTGTAATCAAGAAAAGAAAATGAACCGCATATCGAATGAATTATTCTGAAAAATTTTACTTCCCAAAACCTGGAAATGCAATATTTTTTGCCATACAGGATATAAGCATGCCAGACCACGCTTTTCGCGTTCATTTTCTTAGTGTTAGGCTGTATACCAGAGCAAAAAATTTGGAGTTGTTTTCATGGTCCATACATGTACATGTTTTCCTGCCGATATAGTACATTACACGGTACCGCACTAGAAAAGCTTTGCATACATACTTTTAATTGTCTTCACCCTTTGAAATTATCTTCGAACGATTATTCAACAGTTGATTGAGCAATAAAAGCACGCTGTAGACAGCCTTAAAAGCAGACATACAGCTGAAAGGGGCATTCACTGCTGCGCACAAGCCGTGTTTGTGACCTTTTAGGGTGCTTCGCGTTGGGTGAACGTGCGGTTATGCATGCGGTGAGGCTTTCGCGCGGCTCCTGCTTTTCTTGGTGGCATTGCAAGCGAATTGATAGGCTTAGCGGATCGTTTAATTCTACCTTTGAGCAGAATATTTGTTCACAGCTTGCTCGAAAACCGACGCTGTGTTGCTGCTGCTTCCTTAAAATTAAAAATTTTGATGTCGCTATAAAACAAGCCTAATTTAATTTATTGAATTAAAATTTAAGGTTCCTGTTTCGTTTTCGCCGTCAAATCCACGCTAGCCATGCACCCACGGCATCGCGGCACACCCGGCATCGCACCGTTCGCTGCCGTGCACGAGCCGAACTCATGGACTTAGCCGTCGCTGCGGTAGTGTTATTTACGAGTCCGCCCGCACTTTGGCCGCAAAGAGCGCTTGAAACGTGCTCTAACTGCCTGGAGACAGCCCCCGAGGCTCTCGGTGTCTGGTCGGCCGGCCGCTTTCGTATGATAGCGTGCTCTGGGTGCACGATAGCGTGCACCCAGAGAGCGCATATAAGTTCGTATAGTCCTCGCCTCTTCGCTCTGTGCCAAGACGGGCCTGCCAGCGGTCCTCTCGACCAGTATGTGCCTGCCATGCTCGTTGCCTCTATGAAACGCGAAAGCAGTCTTGATCGCTTTGAGGTCGCCGCGGTGCTCCAAGCCGACTTCTTGTAGTGAAGTCCAAGCGAGACACTTAGATTTCTGCATTCGGGGGTAAGCTTTCCGAAGTCACCGAGTGCTCTGCGTTTCGTGCTTCGACTTCCGGGTGCGTCAGCCCTCTGCAAACGACGCAGGTTGCCTCGCATGATCAACGAACACATGACACCATCGCTCACAGCTAGCCGTCTACACTCCCAGTATTATGCCAACATCCGCCATGAAGTTTCTCCAGCAGTTTCTGCCACCACGTTGCCACGAAGCCAGCATCACGGACGAAATCCATTATATGTTGACCCCTAGCTTCTGCTGGAAACCGCCATGGCCGCCGATACCAGCATAATAGTGGTCAATATAGCGCCAGCATCAATGACTGTACCACTATTTTGCCACTATAGCCACCAAGAATCCACTCTGATTCATCTATAGCCACCAAGAATCCACTCTGCTTCCTCTATAGCCACCAAGAATCCACTCTGCTTCCTCCATAGCCACTAACCATCCACTACGTTTCCGCTATGGCTCTCGGTAGGATTTCCGATAGGGATATGTTGTTTAAGATGGCCGCGTCTTTCAGAAAATTAAAAACAGATGAAGTTCTTACAAGTGGATTATCTCCTAAAAGTAAATTTTGGTGGAAGGAAATGCGTTCATCGTAAAATACAGTAAAATAATTTTTTCTTAGCCGTTCAAGTTGTGTGCACGAGAATAAAATGTGATTGACTGTCAGCTCATCTCCACAATTCTCACATAAGGATTTGTCTTGTTTTGTCAGTAGAAAGTTGTGCGTTAGGTGTGTGTGTCCGATGCGCAGGCGGCATAAAATTATTTCTATAAAACGTTTCTGATGCCTGCATGATCTCCATTCTCCCAGAATAGGTTTTACTAAATGTAGTTTGTTATTTTCTTCACTATTCCATGTACATTGCCATTTTTTTCGTAAGTTAATTTTTTACTAACTTCATGCAATCTGCATAAGGTATATTTAGTCTGGACTTCCTTATGGCGAGCTTGAGCAGCGCACGTGTCAGCTCTCTCGTTGCCACGAATTCCGAGATGGCTTGGTATCCAATAGAACTTAATTTCATGTCCTTGTGTTTCAGCAGTTATTATATCATGTATTATATTTCCTATTAAATGTTCCCTTACGTTTCTGGCTTTCAGTGCTGTGATTGCGCTCAGCGAGTCCGTGTAGATAATGCTGTTTTGAATGTTCTTTTCGACTATTTTTGATACAGCCACCAAAATGGCATAGCATTCAGCTGAGAAAATTGTCGCGCACTGAGGTAACCGAACTACGCTTTGCCATTTGTCTTGCACTACAGCACTTCCGACGTAATGTGATATTTTAGAACCGTCTGTATAAAATGCTGTGTGTTCTTTGTACTTTTCCTCTAGCGCCAAAAATTCTTGTAGTATGTGTTCACGTGCAGTTTGCTTTTTCGGAAATTGTGTCATTGTGTAGTCCCCTACAGCGGGAAAGGTGTACCAAAATGGCAGTGGTTTGGGTCTCTGGGAGTGGCGTGCATATCCTCCAGCCTATCAACCTGTGAGGAGCAGATACAACTCACATTAAATAGACTTGCGGTTGGGGCCGAGAGGAATGGGTTTATGTTCTCCCCACATAAACAATTGCTGTTTTCTTGTTGCACAAAAGAGGTTTTCAGATTGATCCCACCCTGCACTAAATGAAATTATACTTCCAGTAAAACAAGAACATATATTTTTGGGCATAACATTTGACAAAAAACTCACATTCCTGCCACACATAAACATCGAAAAGAAAGCTTCCCAGTCTCTGTATAAACTCAAAGTACTGTTACGAAAACATTGGGGATCTGATAGAACATGTCTTTTACAAATCCGCCGGTCTATAGTGTGCTCTACCATAGCATATGGATGCATTGTGTATGGGTCTGCGAGGCCACCTTATCTAAAACGTCTCGACTGAGTGCATAGCCTTGGTTTACGTCTCTCAACTGGCGCATACAGAACATTCCCTATAAATAGAATCTATGAAGAAGTCAATGAACCCTGTCTTACAAGAAGAATTGGAGCCGTATTCCGAGTTTGTGTCATAATAAAAAGCGCCATAATCTGCGCAGCGGCCACATCTGATTGGTCGAAACGCCGGAAGTGGATGTCGGTTCGGTTGCGACTGTGAGCGGCGGCAGGATGTCATTGCGCTGCGGTTGCCGCAGCGAAACACCCAGCGTTGCTATTGCTCTTTTCCGAGAAATGGAACGCTACCAATGCTACAGGAGAAAAATTCAGCCACAAATTTAGTTTCGCATCGGATTCCACTGTGATGAGGTAATATCAAAGCTGCTTTATTTAGCCAATGGACTTCATTAAATAAAAACAATAATTCAGGTGCTTTTTCTGCGCCGTAGAGGTCGGAGGTGCACTTACATAAGATAATATTGTACTCAACTACGCATGGCTTTGCAGTGACAAAAGGCGGCCGCTACAGCCGTTGATCGCCGTTGGTAAACAAAAGGTAGCTACCTTGTTCGCCCAGCACGGCGTTCTACATTTATCTTGACGGTAAAAGAGAACGGAGAGGGAAATTTGTGGCATGCACTAACTCGCTGCACAATGCGCGCTCCGTGTTGTCCTGAACCAAGACGTCGTTGAATGTGTTGCTGTTGTGATCGGACGGTTGTGCAGACGGTAATTTACGTTTTTCATTCCAATTATGCAGGTACTGCAAGTGCTGCGAGATGCCGCTGTTAGGTTTTTAATTTTTCTGCAGCAAATAAATAAAAGGGATGAGGTAAAAATATTCTTGCTGTTTTTCTCTTCGCAGACGAAGTTTTCATAAGTTCATCATGGTACGAAGCGCACGCATACCACGACAGCAAACTGGTGCTAGTTAGGCCTAGGAGCTACCAGATCGTACAACGAAATACAAAACAGGCCAAATTCATCGTCCATCTAATTTTTTATAGGCAAGATAAGACGAAGCGAAAGCCCCGTACCCTGTTTATAGCCAGTTCACGTGTCGAAAAACTCAGTAACATCGACGAGTTCACTTGGAAGCGAGAGGCCCCGCTTGCAAGCGCGCCGCAGTGTTGACTGTCCTTGAGCACCTGCTAGGTATTTGGCGTCACGACGTCGGTTCCTTCGACCCTTTTTGCTGCATCCGAACCACTGTTGTGCTCGCACTCCCTTCCTGCTGTTGAGTTCGGTGAATTTGCACATGGGGGAGGATTCCCTGAAAACCACCGCGAAGGTGAATGAGCCCCCTGGAAGAAACGTGACTGCAGGAATGCCGGAAGCAGCGGCGATAATAGCGTCCCCACATGTTCGAGCAGGCCATCGGATGCAGCGACGATAATAGCGTCCCCACGTGTTCGAACAGGCCATCGGGTGCAGCGACGATAATAGCGTCCCTGCGTGTTCGAACAGGTCATCCGACGACGAAGTACAAGATCATGTTGTCCTCTTCAGTCACGCTGGGGTTGAACTATTGCCCGAGTGCCACGCCTTCGACAGAGGTTCCGCGTTCCGGTCATCAGTATAAGATCATTCAACCC
The DNA here is from genome assembly GCF_052857255.1 of Amblyomma americanum. Lineage (NCBI taxonomy): Eukaryota > Metazoa > Arthropoda > Arachnida > Ixodida > Ixodidae > Amblyomma > Amblyomma americanum. The sequence goes on from NC_135497.1 coordinate 410,536,074, forward strand.
CTGCTGGGAGACAGCCCGCATTCCTGTGTCACGCAGGCGCCTTCCTGTTCCACATGGACGCAGTCCTGACCCACGTGCGCGCCAACCTGGAGGCCGCATGGACGACAACCGGGTCCTGTTCCCTTTCCCTTGACCGAGCTGCGAGAGAACATCAGGACCGCCCTGCCGTGGGTGGTACCATCAGTGCCATCGTGTGATTGGACATCATTCTTCGAACTCTATTCCCCAGCTAGGGATCTGGGGAATACGAAGAGTATTTAACCAGCTGCTGGTTTGTTACCAGAGGAGAGCCCCCTCTTGAGAGATACGCTTTGCTGGGAGAGACTCCCGACTGCTAAGAAGCTCTCTTTACTGAGAAGCACTCTCAGTCGCCCTTACTGGTACATTATGTAAATAGTCTTTGTATAAAGTTTTCCAAGTTTTCTTCCTCCGATCGTCCTCGTCTCTTCTCTGTCCCAGTCACGCTACCTGAATCCCAACAACTGGATGGCAGCTGTGGGACGTCCACTTGAAGTTACCGGCTCCAACGGACCTCGGCACCTACGGGACTGACAGGCGTCAGCTATACCTTGGCAGGGTGAGTGCCCAATGTTTTCCGTTCATTTCGCCAGACCGTACTAGCAAAGACAGATGCTAGGTGCGGATTTCTGTTGTCTGGGAAATTGATTTAGGGAAACTGTTTTGTCCACTTCAAGCTAGGGTTTTTGTTTTAGTGGGCTTGCTAACGCATGGTGGAACTCACGATGGAGAAGTTAAAAGTGCAGGAGCTGCTCTAAATTTGCCAGGAGCTGGGGATTTCGCTACGTTCTGCGAAAAGAAAAAAGAAATTCTCGAGGTTATGCGGCAGGAGGAGGCGACTACTGAGGACGTCGACGAGGCTTGGGAAACGATTGTTGGACGCAGAGAAGAGCAGAAAAGAAGGGAGGCGTGCGACCCGAAAGAAAAAGAAGAGCTTCGGTTGGCTCAAGAAAGACGGGAGTTGAGCGAGCAGAAAGAAAAAGAAGAGCTTCTTTTGGCTCAAGAGAGACGGGAGGTCCGTGAGGCTGAGGAAAAAGCGAGAGAACATGCTCGAAAAATGAAGGAGCTAAAAATCGCGTTGAACGGAGGGAATATGGCGCGTCTTAGCCCTGTAGCTTCGGTAGAGGAGCAAGGGAGGCAGAGATTGCAGGATCTCTTCTCCCCATACCGCGCGGGAGGCGATATTGCACTCTTTTTGGTAAATTTCGAACGCGCATGCGAGGAAGGTGCACATCGACAAGAGCGCTTGGTCGGAGAAGCTACTTTCTATCCATCCGTGCGAGGCGGCCGAAGTGGTGGCTCGCCTCTCACGGGAAGAGTGTGATGACTACGACAAGGTAAAGAGCGCACTGCGTAGAAAGTTTCGGGTTTCTGATGAAGCCTTTAGGCAGCGAATCAGGCAGGCAATGAAAGGCGGAGAGTCGCATACTGACTTCGCGTACCGGCTTAAAGTCAACTTAAACGAGTGGCTTAAGACCGCTGAGGTGCACGGAAGTCATGACAAGGTACTGCAGTGCATCGCACTAGAGCAGTACTATAGCGCGATTCCAGAAGGTCTGAGGATATGGCTGCAAGATAGGCTAACAGACATAGACCTAGATAAAGCGGCACAGCCCGCCGACGAGTATTACGTTCGGCGAAACCTCCAAAGCAAGGCAGGGTACGATAACAGGTTAGGAAAGGGAGAAACCTATTTAAAGAAGGGTCAGGGTTCGGGCTAGTGGGCAATCAGCATGAGGATTCATGGCGCACAGAATACACAGGACACAACACAAGCCGTATTTAAAGAAAATCCCCGACCGAAGGGTGCCACCAGCACGCCGGAGTCACCGAGCAGAGGATGCAGGATCAAAAGGAGGAGGCATCGAAAAAAAAATTGAGTTACCCAAATCTGCGGATTCGCTGAAACAGCAGGCACCTGGAGCTCGCGCGTTTTAAGCGCGAAAGCCCATTGTCTGCTATAATTGCAACAAGGAGGGTCACATCTCATTGAACTGCAAACAGCAAAAGATGGCGTTCGCGTGCATGCGAGAGTCGGAGGAAAACCTTAAATTGCTGGAGCCATACATGCGGGACGTGGTGATAACTGGCAAGAAATTCAGAGCACTGCGGGATTCAGCGGCTACCATGGATGTTGCTCACCCGTCCTGTGTTTCCTCTACGGACTACACCAGCGAATGCGCCTGGATTAAGCAGGTCGCCGAAGAGCAGAGTGCATGCTTGCCTATAGCGAAGGTGACTCTAGAGGGGACTTTTGGCAGACTAGACACAGAAGCGGCAGTTGGCTCAAACTTGCCGACACACTTGCCCTACCTGTTTCCGAACAAATCCGAGCAGCTGCTGAAAGAGAAAGGTCTCTCTTTCACCTCGGGCTTGGCTTGCGTGGCGCTAACACGTTCTCGAGCGCGAGAGCTCACAAATAAACTCGACTGCGCTCCGATAAATGAGCAGGCACCGAACCATTCTCCCGACCAGCCGGGGGATCCATGCAGAAAAACTGATCCGTCTAATCCGCATGACCATGAAGGTGTTCCCGAACAAGCGGTAGCTCATGAAATCTAAGGAACTGCCGATTTCGTAGAGAATGGGGTAACAGGAACCAACGCGAAGGGTTCGACATTAACACCTGCTTCGACTTGTTGGGAGGAGTTGACTAAGGTTGATAGGAAAGCACTTATTGCAGAGCAGAAAAACGACCCATCGTTAAGAACTCTAAGCAATAATGTGAGAAAGAGAATCGCCAGAAAGAACATCAGCTTTCATGAAAAATCAGGCCTTCAGTACCGGAAATACTGCCACTCAAAGGGATGCGCATATGAGCAACTCCTAGTGCCTGAGAAGTACCGGCGGCAGCTTCTAGAGCTCGCACACGGAAATGCATTTTCGGGCCACCTGGGCATAAAGAAAACAAATGCTAGAATAGCCCTCGAATATTACTGGCCTGGCTGCTGGAAACATGTGGAACAGCTTGTTAGATCTTGCGACACCTGCCAGCGGGTCGGCAAGTCGACGGATAAATGGAAAGCGCCCATGACACCAGTTCCCATCATTACAGAGCCCTTTCGGCGTCTTGTAATAAATACTGTCGGCCTGCTGCCAGCGTCCAACTCTGGTTGTCGCTACATTCTGACCTCACTGTGCGTGGCAACCAAATTTCCCGAGGTCATTCCTTTGAAGGAGCTAAGTTCCGCATGTGTTGTTGACGCCCTTTTGTCAATTTCCTCGCGTAGGGTTCCCTGCAGATTTACAAAGCGACAACGGGAGCGTGTTCACAAGCTGCTTGACAACAACGTTCTTTGAACGGTGTAGAATTAAATTCATCCGTAGTTCCATTCACCTCCCTCAGTCAAATCCAGTCGAGCGTATGCACTCAGTGCTAAAGCGGATACTTAGGTCTCTGTGTTTTGAGCATAAGGGAGATTGGGAAGGCTGCATTCCAGCTGCACTCTTTGCAATGAGATCCGTCCCCCACGAAAGCACAGGATTTAGCCCCGCTGAACTAGTCTACGGGCGTGACTTGTGGACCCCGTTGCGCATGCTGAGGGAGTCATGGGAGGGTTACGGAGAGGACCCTTGTGTAGTGGAATACGTTCTCAAGCTACTGGAAAGACTTGCGAAAACCAGAGACCTCGTGGAAGCAAATGTCAGTGCAGCGCAGTCACTGTCTAAAGTGTACTACGACAAGTCTGAACGCAAGCGCACCTTTCAGTCTGGCGACCAGGTGATGTTGCTACGTCCGTCAAAAAGGAGCAAGCTTGAGGTGCAATCGGAAGGGCCAGCTAAGGTGGTGTCCAAGCTTTCGGACAACTACCTATGAGGTAAAATTTAAGAACCAACACAATCGGATAATCCACAGTAATTTGATGAAGCCTTATGTACAGTCTCACGCCATGGATAACATGGCGATGAACATGTCAGAGGAAGACATCTCAGACATACCTTATGTCCCTCATGAGGACAAGCAAGCAGCGCATGAGCTGCTAATTCAATCGACAGAGAGCCATGTTTGACGGACAGTCAACGAGGAGACATGAAAAACGTCGCCCGCGACTTTGAGGCGGTGTTTTCAAACAAGAAAGGAAAAACAACCCTCGTCGAACACGACTTTCAGCTGTCCAGCGAACAGCCTATCAGGAGCAAACCGTGCCGTGTCTCTCCAAAACAAAAGGAAATCATTGAGACGAAGATCTGCCGTATGTGCGAACTTAGCGTCATAGTGCCCTGCGAAAGTGACTATACGTCACCAATCATTATTGTAGAGGTTCCAGGCAAGGATCCGAGACCTTGCGTGGACTACCGGAGACTGAATTCAATCACAGTGGACCAGACCTACCACATTCCGAATATCGAGGAGAGGGTTGAAACAGTCGCTAATTAAGAACATATATCCACACTGGATTTAGTTCGTGGTTACTGGCAGGTGCTACTCACTGAGCGCGCCAGCAGGCACGCAGCATTCGTGTCCCCCGCGGGCACGTTACGCCCTGCAATGTTGAGCTTTGGCTTGAAAAATGTTCCGCACTGTTTTTCAAAGTTAGGGGATCAAGTGCTACTGGAACTTGCAGATTTCGCTCTCCCCTACCTTGACGACGTGGCCGTTTTCTCACAAAACTGGGAGGAGCACATTGAACTCCTGCGTATTGTGTTTAGCCGACTGCTTGAGGCTGGTTTAATGGTAAGGGCGGGAAAATGACACCTGGGGTGCGCCGAAGTGAACTATCTTGGGCACGTGGTTGGACGAGGCGGCCAACGCAGACCTGCAGAACTTAACGTGGCTGCCGTGGTGGAGTACCGTCGCCCAACCACAAAATCGGAACTCAAGGCTTTCCTTGGCATAGCAGGCTATTATCAATATTATGTAAAGGACTACTCTGATTTAGCGAGCCCCCTGACCGACGCGCTGAGAAAAAGTGAGCCTACTAATCTTTATTGGGACCAAAAGAAAGATAAGGCATTTCAGATTCTGAAAACGGCCCTAAGCGAGCGTCCAATACTGGCAGCGGCAGATTTCTCGAAACCCTTTATCATACAATGTGATACCAGCGACCGCGGGTCAGGCGCTATTCTTTGCCAGGAAAGCGATGGCAGACACACACGGCCTGTCCTTTACTTTAGCCGCAAGCTCAGCACGCGGGAAGAGGCGTATAGCACGTCTGAAAAAGAATGCGCATGCCTCGTTTGGGCTATTGACAAACTGGCATCCTACGTCTCGGTCCCGTTTCACAGTAGAAACGAACCATTGCCCTTTGACTTGGCTGCACAATATGTCGCCCAAAAATGGTCGTCTACTGAGGTGGAGCCTGGCACTCTAGCACCACAGCTTCGAGGTTCGCTGCAAGAAAGGCAAGCTCCACATAAATGCCGACGGGCTAAGCCGAGCCTTTTAGCTGGTAAAGATTTTACCAAAAGGGGATGTCCCCCAAATTTTTAGTTTTGGAGATTTATTTCATATTGTCTTCCTAATTGAGAGCGTATATCTCCCATTTTCTTTGTAATAATGTTGTTCATAATCAGGTAACATACCTAGGAGTACGTTTTCCTTCTTTCGGCCAAGGATAAGAAAGAGCGAGTGGTGCAACGTACCTTGACTCTGAGGTATTGAGGCGGGCAAATTTGAACGCCACGTCGGCCAAAACCAGTCACCTATTCCCGTACCGCGTGCCCTCTGACCACCAACCTCATTTCATTTAGCGAATTTAATTTTTTTCCTTCCGAGTGCACCTCGATCGGGAGCACACGCCTTGGACAGGTGCCATGTCTAAGCTCCTCGTCGGGAGACAACATGTGTTCATTCAGCAAAACATTTGATCTCTTCAAGTTTTAGTCGAAGTTTTTTAGCTAAGTGCAGTTTTGGCCCTGAGTTTTGGTCTGGCGGGATGAGTGTGTTATGAGGGCGCTTGCTTTTGTCATGTGTGGTTTGGCGTCTGTGATCCCTTTTGGCTCACATTGCAGGGAATTTCCCAAAACAGCCATCTGACAAGGGGAAGTGATGCCGAGCTTCAGCACTGAAGGTCATCCGAAGACTCCCAGTGAGCATCTGGTTCCTGGCACGCCCAGTCAGCCGAGCTACGTGCGAGCAGTTCATCTTCCGGGCGCAATATCTCACGGCGGAGGTGCTGTTGTGCTCGCGCTCCCTTCCTGCTGCTGAGTTCGGCGAATTTGGACATGGGCGAGGATTCCCTGAAAACCACCTCGAAGGTGAATGAGCCCTCTGGAAGAAACATGGCGGCACGAATGTCGGCAGCAGCGACGATAATAGCGTCCCCACGTGTTCGAACAGGCCATCGGGTGAAGCGACGATAATAGCGTCCCCACGTGTTCGAACAGGTTATCAGACGACGAAGTACAAGATCAGTGTTGTCCTCTTCAGTCACGCTGGGGTTGAACAATTGCCCGAGTGCCGCGCCTTCTACAGAGGTTCCACGTTCCGGTCATCAGTATAAGATCATTCAACCCCTGCTGGGAGACAGCCCGCATTCCTGTGTCACGCAGGCGCCTTCCTGTTCCACATGGACGCAGTCCGGACCCACGTGCGCGCCAACCTGGAGGCCGCATGGACGACAACCGGGTCCTGTTCCCTTTCCCTCGACCGAGCTGCGAGAGAACATCAGGACCGCCCTGCCGTGGGTGGTACAATCAGTGCCATCGTGTGATTGGACATCATTCTTCGAGCTGAATTCCCCAGCTAGGGATCTGAGGAATATGAAGAGTATTTAACGAGCTGCTGGTTTGGTACCAGAGGAGAGCCCCCCTCTTGAGAGGTACGATTTGCTGGGAGAGACTCCCGACTGCTAAGAAGCTCTTTACTGAGAAGCACTGTCAGTTGCCCTTACTTGTACACTATGTAAATAGTCTTTGTATAAAGTTTTCCAAGTCTTCTTCCTCCGATCGTCCTCGTCTCTTCTCCGGCCCAGTCACGCTACCTGAATCCCAACACCACCACATCTGCTTCCGGCATTTTGACCAGTCAGGTGTGGCCGCTGTGGCAGATTACGACGCGTTTTATTATGACACAAACTTGGAATACGGCCCCTGCATCATGATTGCGTGTGATGCCTGGCAACGTGAATTCGCTAATGTGCACGGATGGTCAGACTAACACACCGACGCGTTTGACATGCCAGAGATGGTTTTTGGTCGCCCTTACGGTTCTCGATAGTCGCGGTGATGTGGGTCTGCATTGAGCGCGCTAGTTACCTTGCAAGTTAGTTCTCAGGCGTTAGTGTGGGCCTGCGTGCGCTTCGTACAATGACGAACCTATGAATACATTGTTTGCGAAGTCTGCGAACAGCAACACAGCAAGAATTTTTTAGCTCATTTCTTTTATTTATTCGCAGCAGAAAAATAATAAACCGAACAGCGGCATATCGCGGTTCTTGCAGTGCCCGCATAAAATTAATGAAAAACGTAAATCATCATCTGCACAACCGTCCGATCACAGCAGCAACTTACTTTTAGCGATGTTGCAGACGGCAAGCCGTCACAGGGACTTCATGGTTCAGCTACGGCGGACATTGTGTCACGGCGAAGCTTTCTCACTTGAACTTTGACTTCTCGGTCGTTCCTATGGTTTCGTTCGTGTAGGCATTCCTTGCAGACGTGCGGTTTGGACCTATCTTTCTTTACTGCTATTGCTCACATCGTTGCAAAAAGGGCGTTATGCGCTTCCACAAACTGCCGCAACTTCATAGTAATAGACTGAAACATGTTCCGAGTGTCGTCAAGTAGTGAGCGACGAAAACAGTACGCCGTTGCGATCCGCTGACAGACCGCCTGCGGCGTCCTCCAGCGACAACTGTAGTCTATGCTTCGAGCATTTTGTTAGCGGTAAATGTTTGAGAATGTTGTGGAAGTTGGAAAATTGAGTAAAGTAGGTTGATTTTCTTTCTCTAGCACCAAGTTTTTTTTTTTTCTCAAACAACTTGAGCTATGTGCCACAGCTATTCTCGCGTGACAACAGCCGCAGCGCGCGGTCGTAATTTGGCAAATATGTGTATTCGCCCCCCCCCCCTCACAAGACAAGGTGTTAAAGACTGAAAGATTTATTCTTCAGGCATTTGTGCGGCATGCGGGTTGCTCGAATCCAGCGCTAACACATCAAGCCTATGTGATCACTGCCGTCAGCTGCCGAAGCGGTTACATATCGGCCGCGGCGGAGTTGAGTTGAGTTGAGGTGTTGAATGCTACAGGTGGGGTTAGCCTTGCTTTATCTGCCGGCAATTGCTCCACCGCAGCGTCCCTCCTATATCAACAATGTCCTGAAGCCTCTCGCTACTACACCGCTATGCGCACAGTCTCTCATAATAGCACACATTCTCTCCCGTAGTCACCATCTATACACACAATCAATCCACACAGTCCACATCACAGTCCACTCTAGAAGTCACCATCTATGCACATATTCAGTCACAGTAGAACATAGGCCATTGTATTGCCACAATCGATACACACATTCACTCACAGTTTAACGTAGTCCACTCCGGAAGACACCATGTACGCACACATTCCATCACAGTAGGCCATAGTTCGTTCCTGCTGTCACCATTTAGAAACCAGATCGGTGTCCTGCAGAAATGTTAAAAGAACGCATGCAGCCTCCCTTCTGCATGTCTGGTTTCCACTCGTGTAGACAATGTCCTGAACTGATCTCATGAAGAGCAAAACCGCAAAATAGGACGGGACAGAGGCAGGCGATAACACAGGGAGGTACTGACAACTGAACATTTATTGAAGCACAGCAGAGCTTATAAGGATCAGTCGCGCGTGTAATCTGGAAAACAATCATAAATCATAAAAAGAAGATGAAGCATGTAGAAACAGTTCAATGGCAACCATGACGAAAACATTCAGTGCGGCGAAAAGAAAGAAACCGAGCAAGAATGGTACAACTAACCTGCGCAAAACCAAGCAAAAAACAACCTAGTGAAACGCTGAAAAAATGCTAACTCTTTCTGAAAAATAGACACAGAAGGCGTGCTGACACACTTATCTGGCTCCGATTCCAGGATGGCAACAGCCTCTACAATTTCCCTTTCCAACTGCCCCTTTCTTCTTCCCATGATCTCTGTACAATTAAGCTTAGGATAGCAGCAGCCCTTACAACTGCGACAATGAACGGGCAGGGCAGGTCCTCCGGGCCTACTCAGGGAGCGCGCATGCTCTTGCAGACGAGAGTCGCGCATGAGACGAAGTATGTCTCATGCGCGACCGGGGTGGTTTATAAGATTCCCCTCAGCTGTGGTCGATTTTATATCGGACAAACTGGCAGATGTTTAAACATTCGTCTGCAAGAGCATGCGCGCTCCCTGAGTAGGCCCGGAGGACCTGCCCTGCCCGTTCATTGTCGCAGTTGTAAGGGCTAGCTGCTATCCTAAGCCTAATTGTACAGAGATCATGGGAAAAAGAAAGGGGCAGTTGGAAAGGGAAATTGTCGAGGCTGTTGCCATCCTGGAATCGGAGCCAGATAAGTATGTCAGCACGCCTTCTGTGTCTATTTTTCAAAAAGAGTTAGCATTTTTGTCAGCGTTTCACTAGGTTGTTTTTTGCTTGGTTTTGCGCAGGTTAGTTGTATTATTCTTGCTCGGTTTCATTCCTTTCGCCGCACTGAATGTTTTCGTCATGGTTGCCATTGAACTGTTTCTACATGCTTCATCTTCTTTTTATGATTTATCATTGCTTTCCAGATTACACGCGCGACTGATCCTTATCAGCTCTGCTGTGTTTCAATAAATGGTCAGTTGTCAGTACCGCCCTGTGTTGTCACCTGCCTCTGTCCCGTCCTGTATTGCGGTTTTGCTCTTCATGATGTCATACCAACTGGCCTACACCAAAGTCCTTCTAAGTTACATTTCTTCTAATGTAGGCTCTTTTCTGTGTTCTCTGCCGCTTGAGGATCAGTGTGCTTTGTGTTCTGCGATCATTACCTCCTCGACCTGCAGAGCCAGGGCTTACGCCTTCTGCCTGCGTAATAATGTTTGTCCCCATGACGTCTCATCCATGTTTGGCACGGCTGGGCCTTCTGACGGCCATTGGAAAAGGGTCGTCAAGATCCTCAAAGCTGAGTGCTGGAAACAAGTTAGACTCTTCAATGCTTGGCTTCAAAATTTGTGTGTTCAGCAGTGTGGTCTTGGCTCATCCGGATGGAGGCGATGGCTCGACTTCCAACGCACCACTCAGCAGTCTACTGAATTTCTCTGGGAGCTTTTGCGGCGACAGCTCCCAAAGAAAGAAAAGAGCAAGAGGGGCATTGTTCCGGTTACCTACCTCGACGACGCTTCCGTCCCTGCCAAAGTGGAAAGTCTTCTTCAACACGGTCCCAAGAATGGCCTTGAACCAATGTTGGATAAGTACGACCTTCTAGCCTCCGTACACAGGATTGCTGACAAGGCACCAGCTGAAGAGAGAGGATGCTGCCTCATTGAGAGTGTTGGAAGCCTGTAAAATAATTTTAGCAAGAAGTCTGACAGCTCCAAAGTGCTAGATGAAGTGACCGGTTATTTTAGTGAGCACGATCTCGCTCTTGTTCAGTCGGAAGAGGAGGGGGGTTTACAGTACTGCCGCAGACGCTTTTCGAGGAAAATCATCAAACGCAGTGACCAAGAACTTCCAGGCCGTCAATCAGAAGCCATCTAAGTTCAAGAGCAAGGCAATTGCTCTTTTAGATGAACTGAACCTGTAGATGCTGAAAAAGCAGGTCTTGGTTAGCAACTCTGATGTCCTGAACATCTTTTTTACGGCAAAGACTCATAAGGATGCCTGTCCGTTCAGGGTGATTGTTACAGAGAGAGGAAGTTGGCAGGACGAAGTCAGCAGGTTTCTGCAAACCCATCTTAAAAACCTAAAGCCTGAAGACCCTTTCAAGATTGACGGATCTCATCATTTGGCTGGATTGCTAAAAACAGCCGTCCCTGGTGCTATTTGTGCGGTGTCCGTTGATGTCGAAGAGTTATTTTATTCTGTTCCGCATGGAGAACTTTTCAGTGTTGTAAGGGAGCTCATCGAAGCTGATGACGTGGTTGACTTCCAGAACTCCTGTGGTGTATCTGTGGATTCCTCCTTGGAGCTGCTCAGGTTCTATTTAACTTCAACCATTGTCTCTTTTGATGGTAAACACTATGTTCAAAAGAAAGGAATCTGTATTGGTTCCAGCGTTGCCCCACTGTTGTGCGAAGTCTTTCTGGCCAATTTAGATCGAGTGCTGAAACGCAAGTTGACCCATGCCTTCATTTCTAGCGTTTTTAGATACGTAGATGATTTTCTTCTCCTTTTAAAGCTTTCACCTAATGATGTATTAGCTGACGTAGCAGATGAGCTTTTGGCTGTGTTCTCTGGATGTTCACATTCTCTACATTTTACCCTTGAGCTTCCGCAAGATGGATATATCCAGTTTTTAGACTTAAAATTAGATTTTAATCAACATGACCATGTATGCTGGGCTTTTCAGCCGAGATCGAAGAAAGCTTTATTGCCGTTCGACTCATCCCATTCAAAGCTCGTTAAACGGGCCTTGGCTTCTTCTTGTTTTAGGTCTGCGCTTTTGAAATCATGCCATCACAAAGTGCAGCTCAGTTTTCTTCTTCAACTTGAGCGACTCGAAAAGGCGGGTTTTTCAAGCTCCCTTTAAGATCTGTGGCCGAATCGCTGCTCAAAAAGCTTCGCCAGACGGCAAAAGAAGACACCTTTTCCCATGAGCCACCTATTCGAAATAAGTGTGTTGTCTTACCATATCTTCACATAAAGAGCAGAGCGGAGACGATGCTATGCCGGTCTTATGCATTGATGCAGGAGTGCGAGCAGAGGTCGTGCGAATTCGATGTAGACGGGTCGCCTGAGATCTTTTCAGTCCCTTGGTCACACATTGTTTGTGGGACGCACTCCACAGGGTACTGAAGTAATCGAGCACCGTTTCCTCCAGAGACTTTTTCCAACTTGAGGTACTTTTTTTGATGGAATCCTTGAGATAGCTTTATGGGCGAGACTGTCTGCCACCTCATTACCGTTGACTGCTATGTGAGAGGGTACCCATTGGAAATGTATAGTAAAGCCTCTGCTGTGCAGATTCCGCACCAAGCGCAGAGAGCTTATAGACAAGGCGTCAGTGGGGACTCCGCGCTCTAACCTCTGAAGGGCAGATTTTGAATCAGTTAAGATGACAACAGCTTGAGCCGGACAAGACCCTAACTTCCGCAAAGCCGCCTCAATAGCAACACTTTCAGCCGTTGTGGAGGATACGACATCAGTACAGCGTACGGACCACTTACAGTCCAAAGAAGGAATGTAAAAAGCCGATGCACTAGCTTGTTTGACCTTGTCCACAGAACCATCCGTGAAAATTTGAAGATGGCAGGCATATTCTGTTTTCAAGTGTTCAAGTACAAGCGAACGCGTTGCGGCCAAAGGAGAGCTGCGCTTTGCGCTCACATGGGGAATTGTGACCTTACAGTCGAGGGTCGGAAAAGACCAGGGGGGTCTCAACCGTTTCCTTTGCCTTCGGACATTATTGCCTAAGGAACTAAGAGTATTGAGTGCCAAGTAAGAGAAGAGATCGCCCAGCTACCGTCTCTCCTAGGCGCTCAAATTGCATTAGTAGCCTCTGAGAAGCGATAAGGCTAAGAGGTTTCGATAGGGACTCATTAAGTACTGCCTTGTTCGGAGCCGCCTGGGGAACTACAATGGCTCTTCTTAGGCCCTTTCTTTGGACAACTTCGAGACGTTCAAGTTGTGCTGCCGAGAGGGAAATTCAAGGTAATTGATACATTATGCGACTGACCAGCGCTTCATGAAGTTTGACCATTGAAGAAGGATGGTTTCCCCATTGCTCACGTGCAATTCTACGGATCACATTGACTGCGCGGCGGAGTCTTGTTGACTGACGTATGTACATTCAGGTCACAAGGTATGTTTACGAGCACTCGTTGGATTTATAATTTCTTTCTGACGAGTTTTTTGCTAACTGTATGACCAAATTGAAATACGTTTTCACCAGCAGACCAACAGACATGAGCACGCAGCAAGTGTGGAGAAATTTCAAGCAAGGTGTTACGTTAAAGTTCTCTGTTTGTGTGTACCCGCATGGTGCAGTTATGCTTCTTCGTGTCCTGTGTGCAGAGAGGGAGGATGATGGACAAAGTGATCGCATTAGAAAGTTAGAAGAATTGTTTACCACAGTTCTTTCTATACTGAGGCAGTCATTATGAAAAACTGACTCTGGATAACATAGATCTTAGAAGAGTAGCAGCCAACGTAATCTAGCTGTTTTTCACCTTTCATTGTACAGCACGTAGGAGAGCTTACATCTGAGGTAAATGTTCTAAAAATGAATTCTTGCTGTGCAAGAAAGCACCATTTGCAAATTGCTAGGTGCGGAAGCATGTGAAGTAGTTGTCCACGTCTGTGGCTTACATGTGATGCATTACATGCTTCCATTTAAATACATTGCACTGAACGTTTTCAAAGTTCTTGTCATTTCAAAGATACCCTGGATGTGCTTCAGGAGAGAAACCAGGTGCTGGCGGAAAGGGCTTCCTTATTGACGTAGTTTTAAGATTAATCATGCCTCCCTTCACCCTTGCAAGGCAGCAGCTTTCAGATATAGAGGTAGCATACACACAGAGCATGTTGCCATCCAGAGTCATCACTGAGAGGGTCGTTGGTGGTTTCAAGAAGTGCAAGATGCTGCAAGGAATGCAGACGCTGGTCTAATGGCCGCTAGGTCGATAAGGATAAAGAGTAGTAAGTATACTATAAAAATGATAGTTTTAAAATGCCAAGGAATGCACTGTGTTCACAGACATTCCAGAATTTTTTGTATAACTAATGTCTTAGGTATGTTGTACCAAAGTCTATTAACGCACATGCTATGGCGCAGTGCTAACGTAAAAAAAACAAAAAAGATGGGAATGACTTTTGATCAACAGTCTGCAAGACGTAGCCAAAGGAACTTGTAAAATATGCTGAAATGAACTCACATCAAGCTTCTGTGTGTGCTGGAAAAGCCAGCGAAAAAATTTTTACACTAGTTTTCTATAATTTGTAAAATTTTGCATAAAGTTTTGTATAATTTACTGTTCCTCTCTCAGGCCTCCTGCATTAAACTCATTTATTAAAGTTTTTGCAAGAAAAAAGATTTACCAGTTGTTATTACCCACACAAAATAAGTTTCCCATTAGCCGCTGAAAAACTTGCTCTTTTCGCAGTTCAGCAAAAAAGCTGCCAATGTCAAGCTAGTTCTGCTTTTGGCTGTAGTCTACCTTGTCCTTGTGCCTGTTTTTCTTTTTGTTGTGGCGCCTCGAGCGAAGCTGTGTAGCAGGCTTAGGTGCTTTGTTTCGGCTAAGGTTTTCATTGGGAAAACTACAAGGTAAGCTTATCTTTTGTTTAGCTGTTCGTATTATTACTTAACTACGTTACCTTCAAAACATTGCATATAATGCATTTCCACATTTCTCTACATCTGCATTAACAGTTGAGGTGCCAGCCATTGAGGACTTCTGTCCCTGTACGCGTTGGTGCCTCTCCTTCGACTAGGCTCCCAGCACAAAGTACAGGACAGCAAAATGGCTACACTGTCTCGTCTGCCTTCATGTGAATGCCTTAATTGATTTTACATCCTGGAGCTACTGAAGGCTTCAAGAAACGCCATAAAATAAAGCATTTATTTTAGTACTTTTTTCATCTGCATGATGCAGCGACCAACCCTGGGTAATCGAGGACAGGAATTCTTAACATTCAGAGCTGTAATAGACGTATAAATCGCATTAATATCCCGCACCTCCATGAAGGCTCTGAAATGTAATGCGGTGCATTTTTGTGTTTGGTTGATTCTGTGTGTGAGCGAGGTTCTCTCGCATGCAATACAGCCTCAGTAAGTGGACGTTGTCATAGTTGCTGTGTCCCTTTCCCATCGAAACCTTTTGCGCACATCAGAGGAAGTTTTCAGCTACATAGCCTTGGTGCATGCTTGCTGAGGAATAATTCGTGCTGGCAGAATGGAAACAGTAGCGCTGAATATGCAACACATCTGTCATGCAGTTGCATTTTTGCATTACACCTGAATTCAAATTCAGTTTCTTAAGACAGTTGATCAGTACGCCAGCTTCCGCATTAATTATGCCGTACACCATAGCAAATCTTCAACAAAAGCAATTCTGACAGGGACATTAACCGACAAAAGAAAGACTATTATATGCCTAGGTAACTTTTGAAGCACTGGTAAGTGTACAGACTTAATAGAGGAAAAAAATCGACGTGCCGCATGTCCCAATTTTAGCATAGCAACTAAAATGCGGTGTACCTTGCTTGTAGGCAACGGCAGCTCGCGTGCTACCGCGCGGCAATAAACCTGTGCAGCTCCAATGCAGTGCGCATGAAAACTTTGCAAAGACTAGAAAAGTACAAAAAAATGTAAATTGTGGGGTACGTCTCAAAGGGACACATTGGCTGTGAAAGACGCCGTAGTGAAGGGCTCTTTATTAATTTCGACAACGTGGGAATCTGACATTTCAAGCAGACTGATGCATTTCGCACTTCATCTTCATCGAAACACGGTCGGTGTTGAACCCGAGTCGTAGGCTCAGTAGCCGAGCGCTCTAACCGCTGAGTCGACGCGGAGGGTGTAGAAAAAGTACCGAAAGTTCTGCAAGAATTTGCATGATATAAGCTCTCCGCCGTCGCTGCTACTCTGCTACAAAAAGCGCAATAGTGCGCTCGTACGTAAGGCTATACTACGGTTGCGGGCAGATAAGATATTCAGCTCCTGGCCTAGGTGAAAATGTCCGAATTTGATTCTTTATGGTCCAAATTCAAATGGTTTGTTGACCCATTCCCTGTAGCTGCTGGGACCAGTAGCCTGGAACCAGTAGCTGATGTACCAGTAGCCTCTGGAACCAGCAGCCGCTGAAACCAGTAGATGTGGCTAGCATGAACATTTATTTAGATAAACCATCCGTGTAATAGGTCCTTAGTTTTCTAACCTTTCTGAAAACGTACAAAAAGTTTTATAGTTGCTTAATGATAAGCACACTCCAAACATACAGGAAAACACAAGCAACCTACACTAAATTGTGTCATCCTGCAGGACCACGCTGATCTGCCTATAGTGAGAACACACATTAAACGTAGCAAGCGCCAACAAAAGCGACAGCAAAACACCGCAATACCCATAACTTATATCAGAAACATTTACTCTCACCTTAAAACTGTTACAATGAGCTGATGCTTATATACTCTCTCATTAAAGGCTTCCCACAAGTGTTAATGGGGAACAGTTAATAAACATAGCTTTCTCGTTAAATTTCGGCACCATTTTTGCAATTTATAGCAGAAAAATTCCAAGACACTTAGCTGAAAAGTCTGTTAATTGAGGAACACCATTACAGCATAAATAACCAAAGTTGTCAGTGGAACAACAAAAAGTTCTCAGTAGGAGCCAGTAGATCCCACTTCAGAACAAGAAGCTCCAAGCAGGGACTAGAAGAGCCCAACAGAAAATCAGTGAATGCCCTTCTGAGACCATGTAGATCAAAGAAAACCATAAGGCTTCCTTCTGGAGCCAGTAGACCCCAGCACAAAACCAGCAGCAAACCGGAAGGCTTTCGTCTGGGATCAGTAGATCCAAGCAAGAAAACCAGTTGGTGCCCTACAGGGACCATTTCAACCACCTGCAAACAAGAAGGCTTCCTTCTGGGGCAAGATGAAACCATTAGAAACCAGCAGAATCCCATTAAAAAATTTTAACCTGGAGCGCGAGACCTCCAGGAAATTTTTACTGTAATATTTGTTAGAGAAAAACGTAGCAGCCGCACTATAACAGTTGCAACCGGCCAACTTTCAGCGTGTGAATGAAGTGTTCTAAAACAATGCCTAAACTTCTGCGCGAAGAGACGATGCGCGCTGAAACGTTCACACTTGTACCGCTTTTTCGCCCTTTATTCGAGTACTGAACGTCATATACTGACATAATAATGCACGTAGAGTATGCTGACCTTTTTTACAACTTCGTTCGCACGTATTAACACATCAAGAGCGGAATTCAAGCTTGACAGCTCCGCATTTAAAGCACACAGCGCAGTGCACGCGCGTCTCGCCGAACGACCCGGTAGTCGGAGTAACCAGCATGCCTTGCAGCTCGTTCAGATCGAGCACCACCTATTCTACAGTGAGTGAGTGCATGCCACAAATTTTGCTCTCCGTTCTATTTTACCCTCAAGATAAATGTAAAACGCTGTGGTGTGCGAACAAGCTTTATTTACAATCGTCAACTGACGGCTGTAGCGGCCGCCTTCTGTCGCTGCAAAGTGGAGCTGCGTACAATATTTTCTTCTTTTCGTACAACTCCGGCCTTTACGGTGCAGAGAAGAGTATCTATAGTCTCTATTTCTTTAAATGCATTGGGTAAATAAATCAGCTTTGATATTACCCCTTTAAAGGGGGATTCGATGCACAACTAAAATGTGGTTGAATTTTTCTTCTGCCGCATTGGCCCCGCTCCCTTTCTCGGCAAAGAGCAACAGCGCCGCAGGACGTTCTGCTTTAGTTTCGCTGCGGAAACTGCAACTCACTGATGCCCTGCCGCCGCTCACAGTCGCAACCCAACCGATATCCGCTTCCGGAGTTTCGACCAATCGGGTGTGGCCGCTGTGGCAGATTGTGACGCTTTTTATTATGACAGTAAATCTGAATACGGCCCCAGTAATTGCGCTGCGGGATGAAGCGCAGTGTAGTGCGTGTTTCCAAATGCTTGCTGCTTCAAAACAAAAAAAGACATTTTCTGTCGCTCCTTTTCTCCAGCAAAACTTCCTGCTTTCGCTCCCCCTGCTTTCCTTCTTTTCTTTTTAGGTTGTAGTCGACTACAAACGCAGGATTGCGTTCCAATGGCTTGGTGCTGCGTTTCTCCGTGGACAAATGCTTTCTTTTGCCTTCTGTGCCATCGCCTCCCTTTCTACATATTTTTCCCATGCCCTTGCTGCTCACTCTTCTCTTTCCTACTGTCATTCTGTTTCCTTTATACATGCGCCGATCAGTCTTCTGTCCTCTCAGTGTCATGCATTGTACTCCCTTTTTTGTTGCGTTTTGTGTGCATTTTATTATAATTTTTGCAGGTCGGCAACCCTAGCTTGGACAACACTAAATTTTCCTTCTCCTGAAGTTGGCGCCATCAAACTCCTGGGCACTCGGTCACCTTCTTCGTTTCTCGTCGTTGCTTACTGCATAAAAAAGAAAACGTTATGGCGTGACGCAGGGTTCAGTCGGAGGGGGCTTCCCTGAGACCACGCTAGCTTTGCGACGGAGTCACGACGTCGCTGGCGAACACAAAATGCCGGAATTTTAACATTCGTATGACACGTGCCAGCAGCGGAGGCCGTTCAGACCCTACCGTTTCGATGAGGTGTGGCCTGTAGGGGGAAACGTACGGACAGTGCGGCCCTTTTCTACGGAGCTGGAGAGAGCGCCGCGCTTCGAACCGAAGGAGTGCCGCGCTTGCGCTTCGCTACGTATTTTCGGCGGGGTCCCGAACGCACCAGTATGCCCTTTGCGCTTCAGTGCCGACGCTGCGGTGCTTACGCTGACTCGACTTATTAGTGAGCAGGCTGCAGGGGAAAGTAGCCACCGGTGCTGCTTTCATTATGGGCTTATTTCCTTTCCCCAGAAGAAGAGGTGGACCACGTGCCCTGTATAGCTGCAATGTTGTCAATGTTGATCGGCGCATACCTCCTCCACGAGGTTAGGCCAAAAGTAGACGCCGAAGCCAGTGCCCCGAGCGATTAATATCCCCGTCCCCGGCCGTTGCGCACGCGTGCTCGCGCGTTTCAGAGTGCTTGATCACGTGGCGCGAATCATAAATAGCCGCCGTACAAGCTGTTTACTTGTCCTCCTTTTGTTATCGCTGTTACCGATGGTGCAAACATATACGGTGCGTCACGCTTTAGCTTACCTTCGGCCGGTCGTATCGTGACCCCACGGTAGGAGAAGCTGAGACCTTAAATTATGCACGCGCATCTATTAGGCCTACATGGGAGGTCTGTTAGACCAGTAAGTAAGCAAAGAAAAATGTCAGGCTAGAAAATTTATACCACGAAAACTAAGGCAATGTTCAACAGCGTCGCGAGGAAAGAAGCGTTTACATATTCTCGGGGAGAGGGCGAGTACATGCATCTAAGCCAAGCTATTGCGACAGATCCGAATCATTACGCACAAAGTAGATGGAAAAATTTACCGAAGCGCATTGCGCGCACTCGCACGTACGCACGCACGCACGCACACACTCACTCACTCACTCACTCATACTCTATCACGAACAGACAATTTATCACACTCTAAAGTATTTCTTCATTAACTGCTGTGAACTGCTGTGAACATCGTGGCAATATGGGGATCTGTGATCCCCACATTGCCACTGTGCGCTCACACTGCACCTACCACTCTTTCAGTGCACTGTAGCATCAAAAACTTTAGTAGACACTTGAGCTCCTCCTTATGATATGACGAGATAGCGTTAATAGGTCCCTTCAGCAGCCCGGTGTCCATTTTGCGCATCGCTTCGCAGACACGGACACCGTTGATTCTATCACCATCACATAATGCTTAAACTACCCTCAAGAGTACTCTGCAATCGCATTAGAGATCCCTCCCGCGCAAGAGGTGTTCCTCCTCCATCGCCTAGGTTCAGCCTACATAATGTGAGCGGAATTGGTAATTATCTGCTTTACATTCATAGATCGCGGCGAGTCGTCATACCACTCCTGGAGCAGTGGCGCAGCGGTAAAGCGTTGCACCACTGCACCGGCAGGTGGCTGTTTCAAACGCAGACACTGGTGGGGCTTGTGGGACTTAGGTTGCTCTTCCCGAACAGCTTCTCGCGACTAATCATTCCTTTAACTGCTTCTTGCCATGGGGCAGTTAAACTGCCCAAGCTTGCTAAAAAATCCGGTGGGCAGGTTGTGATGACTTCACAACGTTATGGGACCTAGGTGGCCAGTAGGCCACCTGCTTGTTGTTCACAATGCCGCCGAAAACGACAATACCGCCGACGACACCAGATTTGCTGCAGACCGGGAGCTTTAACTCATTCGAGTTAAAATAGCTACAGTTGACAACGCAAGAAGCGGGAGTGCCAGTTGCACTTACCGCGGATTGTTTTGGATGTCATGGAAATTAAAAGGCAGCGGAGAGGGAAAGAAGAAACTGCAGACGAACAGAGTAAACGCAAAAGGTAAAAAGAAAGCGGCCTGTTACCGCTGGAAGTTCGAACGGAAGAGAAATCGATAGGCTTACGTGAGTGTAGTTCAGAATTACAATGTCCGGTTTAATGAAATAAGTAGATGTTTCCGGCGCAGATTCCACAGAGACAAGTCGCACAGAGACATACGTGGACCATACGGAAATACTAATGAGTCCAAGTCAGTCTCTATGGTGGCTCGGTGGTTATGGGGATCGGTGGCTGACCCGAGAGACGCGGGTTCGATGCCGGCCTTGGTGGCCGCATTTCGATAGAGGCTAAATGCTATAGGCCCGTGTACTGTTCGTTGTGAGTGCAGGTTAAAGAACTTCAGGTGGTTGAAATTATCCGGAGCCCCCCACTACGGCGTCTCTCATTGCCTGCATGAGTCGCTTTGGGACTTCAAATGCTATACAGCCATAAAACCAAACCATTACTCCAAGCAGCATCAAGAAACCCTGCGTAACTTGCTTTTAAATGACATGTGCGATGCGTGGTAGAGAACTTTCAGCAACGAATCTCACATCAGCGAGGATTGTAGTTCAGTCTCGTCAGAATAGATGTGCTGCAGTACGGCGAGAGTTCCTAGTGTGCCCGTGGCCTTTGTTCATGATTCATCAGTTAAAGACAAGAGCGCGACATGAACGAGATACCGTTGAAGTCTCTCAAAAATTGGTGGTGGTTTAACTCTGGTTAAACCTAGAGCAACGCGATAGCTACAGCTGGCCAAGTGGAATTCGCTCAGTTGAATTGTTGTTGTTGTTGTTGTTGCCTCAAATACGATGGCACATACCCACAGTGGGGGATTGGCCATGGTTTGGTGCAGATCCAAACAGGAAAAAACTCACCCAGGTTTATCTCAAGCGGCTCATAAATATAAAGGAATCTGAGAGTAAAAGGAAATCACGAATTTTGTGAGATCTTGAGAAAATCGGAATGAAAATTGAGGAAACAAAGCAGTGTGGTTGGAATTACTGAAGTTTAAAGAATTAATCAGAAAGAAAATAATTTTGAAAGGCAAGCAAAGGCATCGAGAAGTTAACACAAAAATCTCCCGGTTTCAATAATATGCTTGAGAAGAAGCGGACACCTGCCTAATGGAGGGCCCTTTGACGGTTGCACCGAAAGAGAGGAGGAGGGGAAGAGTAAAAGGCAGCCCTAATTGAGCGAGAGGATTTTGCAAAAACTGAATTATCTGCAGCGCAAACCGCCGGAAGTATAGGATGCAATGGTGTATCGTTTCAACGTCCCCGCATGACACACACATATTCCACGGCGTGAACCGAGAATGGCATAAAAATAGATTAAGGCGAGGAATCCTGCAGCTCAACATCGTCATGGAAACATCACATTGTCTTGATGCGCAAGAACGTATGTTTCATGGGAATTTTAAATGTTCGAAATCCGCTGTACCAAGGATGCGTTCATGGCTCAGGTAATAGTGTATTTCGTCACGTTCACGACGGGACGTGGTCAGCAGGGTAAGGTTCGGAACGACATGGGCAACCGGCCCATTGATGGCTGTTTTCGCTAAGAAATCGGCCATCACATTTGAAGTAATGCCACAGTGCCCTGAGATCCACTGAAAGCGCACCTCCTGGACATGACGTGGCACAAAGTACATTATGGATCGGTACAGGAGACTAGTTTTCGAACTTTCTAGTGCAGCCAAGACTGAAAGGCAGTCCGAGAGAATGATAACTTGAGAAATATTGCTGGGAACTTTTTGAAGGTCCGAACCAATAGCGAGAAATTCAGCAGCGAAAATTGGTGTATAATTAGGGACCCGGATAGAATAACTCCAATCTAGCATGTGGGAAAAAGCACCTACTGCTGCCTTTTCGCCTTGTTGAGAGTCATATGTGAAAATAATAATAATAATAATAATAATAATAATAATAATAATAATAATAATAATAATAATAATAATAATAATAATAATGTTTATTTTCGCCACTGAATACAGAGGAGCGAAAATAGGTGGCTGGAGAAAAAGCTGCTCTATCGGCAGCTTGACGGCGCTCCAGTCACCTTTACATCAGGATCAATGGCGAGGCATACAGTGCACATCTGAAACACCATTTTTTTTGCTTTTTTTCAAAGGCCTATCTTGCAGTACAACTGCACTTGCAAAACGAAATGCAAAACGAAAATAAAGGATTCATTTTTATACATGTGCACAACACAGAAATGATGAAATAACACTGAAAGACTGAAACAGAAGGGGAAAACGGACATGAAAAACATCAACATGGTTCACCCGGCCAAGAGGTTGGCGATGTGTCAACGCGGGATTGAAATGACATCCACGCTCTGGAAGTCGAAATGATTTAAAATGGATGGTAATGAATGCCTATTTTTTTCGGTGCCGTAGCCAGTACGCGAAAAGGGAACAAACCATGGTGGCTGGTACCGAAAAGAGTAGGTTTTTGTATTTTTTTTAAGGTGTGCTAAATTTAAAACTGTTTCTGATCTTCCTTGCACTGCTCTTCTGTAGGCACATAGGAGTTTGTGTGTGTAAATATTATTTGCTGTCATAACCTTGTGTTTTCGGAAAAGTGGCTGTGTATGTTCAAGCCTAGATTTGTTTTCTATTGCACGGATTGCTTTGTTCTGAAGTAATAAAAGTTTGGTAATGTTAGTTCCGCGGGTGTTTGCCCACACTAAGGCACAATACTATATTTGTGAATTAAATAGAGCGTTGCATAAAAGTTTCTTAATGTTACTCGGAAGTATTTGGCGACATCGGTTCAACATACCTACGACCCTACATAGCTTCAATGAAATCCTTTTAATGTGTTCGTTCCAAGTCATATCTTCAGAAAAAATTACTCCCAGTGTTTTTACATGTTTTACTGATTTTATGCACTAGGGCCCTAAGTGAATATTCTCAGGTGGTGTAATGGGGGTTCCTGGTGTGCGGAACATAAGGCATAATGTTTTATATTCATTCAGAATTAATCTATTTATACGGTACCATTCCTGAAGCCCATAACAAAAAGTATCTGCTAGATCTTTTATTTCCGAAAGGTATTTGCCTGAAACCAGCACTGTGCAACCATCTGCATATATTATGCATTTATATTTTCCGGGAATTCTTACAATATCATTTATATAAAAAAGAAACAAGATAGGTCCCAGAATACTCCCTTGTTGAACTCCGGATCTCACAGGTCTTACACCTGACTTAAGGTGGTTTAATTCTACGAACTGGTGACGCCCATGAAGATAGGATTTAATTACGCGATGAGAAATTCCCCGAAGCCCGTATTTTTCCAGCTTGTCAACTAGTATGAGATGATTAACAGAATCAAACGCCTTTCTGAAATCGATATAGATTCCTAGTGTCGCTAATTAATTTTCACAGTTTTCTAACACTGTTTCCTTATGAACACTGTTTTCTTATCAAGTTGTACTTTTCTGCGAAAGCGATAATGCGTGAATTGATTACTTTTTCCAATCCTTTTGGGAATATGGGCAGTATAGACAAGGGACGCTAATTTGTCAGTTCATTTTTATCTCCACTTTTGTGCATTATTATTACCCTAGCAACCTGCATTTGAAGAGGAAGTTCTCCACTTGAGAGTGAAATGTTGTAAATGTGTGTTAAAACAGGTGCTATTTCATCTATTACTTGCTTGATTGCAGCATGGCTCGAATACTGGAACAGACACTCCTCCAGGAGACTGTTTAGCCAACTGGCAGATAAGTGCTTTGCATATAGCGGCAGCGCATGGTCGAAGCTAACAGCTGGTGCAGCCTACAAATTGCTGACGCATTGCGTGGACCTAAGCGAGACTGCAATTCTAGACAAGAGGTGCTCAGTAAACACGAATTTAGGCATTTTGTAAAGCTGCCAATGTTTGTCGAGAAAGAAAGCTGGGTTAGTAAAAAAATTGTAGGAGCCACTCCAGGCATTGCCTCAAGTCCCCGTAAGAATGTGCGCACTGTGAGAAGCTGGAAACAAGAGTTCAAGTCCCGTATGCGAGCGTCCAGAAAGAGGACACAATTTGCCACTGATTTTGGTAAACCCAGGCAAAGCCGTAGAGAACGCCGCTCCAAGAGACCAAAGGTTGAATTTTGTATCTAGGACAACCGGCAGAACAGAACACAACCGAACTCCAAAATTGGTCTTACGTAAGTCTTATAGCTAAATAAGAGAGCGTCTCTGCGCATACCGAATTTCTTATTGCTGATTCGCGTAAGGCGACCGAGCGCTCGCTCGCATTTGAAGACTATACTTCTGATATGGAGGTCGCCAGTCTAGATGAGGGTCGTAAATTACACCTAGGTATTTCAAGGACTCCACTTACGGGGTTTGTGCGCCACGCGACTGTATAGACAGATATAAAGAGGGGACGCTGGTGGGAAAACGAGAACGGAAGATTTGGTCACGTTGAGAATTAAATGTAACTTGCCCAGCCATACTTCCAGGGCATTGAGGTAGGCCTTCAAAAGTTGGTAAAGTGAATGCATGCCTCTAGCAGAAGCAAAAAAGGCGATGTCGTCTGCATATACATACACTTTTATGTAACCCTGAATTGCAATGTCCCGCAGAAGTAAGTTAAAAAGTAAAGAGGACAGTACCAAACCCTGAGGCACACCCCTAGTCTGTGAAAAAAGCTCAGCTAGTAAAGGAACCGTCAGAACTGAAGAAACGTCTATTTTTAGGATTTCCTGCGCCCATGCAAGAATGTAAAAAGGCGGCCAAATTACGTCAGGCTTGTTCAATAGTATTGAATGCTCTACGCTGTCATATGCTTTAGCGATATCCAAAGTGACTAAAGCCGCGACCTCTTTCTTCTTCATTGCAACCTTAATTCTGCTTTCTAAATCTAAATGTGCAGACCAAATCGAGCACCCCCGACGAAACCCTATCTGAGAAACACCGAAGGCTTGTATTGCAAGAACGTGGTCTGTAAGACGGCTGTGAACAATGCGTTCATTAAGTTTAACTAAATTAGACAAGAGAGAAATTAGCCGAATGTTATCAATTACAAAATCCTTCTTTGCATTTTTGAGGAGTAAGATTATTTTCGAAATCTTCCATTCAGGAGGGAGCCAAGCTGTCTGCAGGGGCACATTAACAATATGCTATTCATCAGAGGTAAATTCTTCTACAAAAGACTTCAACATACCGAAACCAGGAGCTGCAGGTTTGATGCCAGTAACAGTGGAAAATAATTCAGAGGGTGTAACCGCAGTGGAGTCTGGGCGTGGAGGGGTTAGAACGAATGAAACCGCCAACCGCTTTTCAAAGCGCAGAGCAAGGCCTTACGCTATCTGGTCAAGGTGTTTTTTGCATCCTGGGGTGGTAACGCCACTGACTGTGTAACATGAGAGGACGGTGTATTACGGTTGCGTTCCATGAATCGGTAGAAATTTTTGCGGTTATTTGGGCTTGATAGATAACTGTTCAAATTCGCATTGTACTCCTCCTTCGCCTTGCCAATGGTCCTTTTAAATGAAGCCGCGAAAAAGTTGTAATTTATCCAATTCCGCGGGCAGTGTTTATGAGAGAGGCTTTTCCAGGCAGCTTTTCTAAGTCGATATGCTCTCTGGTACTCACTCACGTTCACTCACGTAAACACGGAACAATCAGAGGCCCCTAACACAGAATAGAGAACTTGGTTAGCGCGATCCAAGTTATCAGATGCTGCAATGGAGGAGAAAGAGTATTGCACAAGTTTTTTGAAAAGTGAGTGATTTGCGAATCTTTGTGGAGAAGCAGTCGCCCTGAGGGTAAAAGCTGCTATAGTGAAAGTGATCACTAGAAGTACCGCAATCCACTGTAGACCATGAAGAAACATGCACCCCATTCACTATCAAAGTTAAGTCAATGACTGCCGAGAATCGGAACGCATGAAATAACTCCTACACTGTTTCAGCAACGCACGTTCCTTACCGACATTCATGACCAAAGAAGCTGCCCACACGCATCTGTACGAAAACCCCAAACTACGTGATGAGAATTTAAAAAACCAGCAATCACCACTCTATTGTGAGACCGCAAAAGAACATTTAAATGATCTGTGCTGTGGACACCTGAAGGAAAGTAAACATTAGCAACGGTAAGGGGAGCACAATGGAATTGCGATATGAACAGCCAACAATTCGCAGTCAGGTCATTGAATTTGGTGTGACACATTAGAAGAAATTAATGTTAACAATCCCCCACCCCGGCCGCAATTGTGATCGACTCGGAGTACCCGGAAATTTTTGAGAGAAAATGACCTAAGAGGAGCAAGCCAAGTTTGTTGAAATAAAATTATGTCAGGGTCGAATTGTGAGACAAGGCCCTGTACATCGTGAAAATATTATGCGACTGAACGGCAATTCCACTGTAGTACTTTTAACCCCGCCATTGTTACCTTAAAAGCAGAAAGGCTGTGACATCCTCTTTCAACACGTAAGTTTTATGTGAAATACTGGGGGAACCTTTCTTGCTCTTGTTGCTTGGGAGGGCAGACTTCGAAGGAGAGGAAGGAGAGGGATTTGCCATCTCGACGTCCGTAGTCCAAAGGGAAGAGAGGTCGGTATCCCCGGCACCATGTACAGGCACAGACGAGGACGCAGCAGGAATAGGAGCCAGGGGAGACACACCAGAGAGGTTATGGGATGGAGTAGTTGATGGAACGGGAAGGCCGACAGTTGAATGAGCAACCTGACTTGAAATGACCTGGAATAGAGCTTCATTGAAGATAGTTAACATGCGGTCCACAACACTTGCAAGCGCCTTCACAACAGCTGACATCACAGACTTTGTCACCAACGCCTCTTCCTCATACCCAGATGAACTAGCAAGACCCGCATAAGATCGCCTCTTCCGGTCTAATTGTGCAAAAGCAGCAGCTCTAGAGGACCTTCTCTGCTGAATGATGTCCAGAACATTCTGCTCATCTGAACGTTGGGGACAGCCAGCATCATCAGCCGGATGAACGCCGCCACAGACTGCAAATGGGACCCTCAGATGTGCAAAGGTCTGCGGAATGATTATCCCCGCATAGTCGGCAAAGCGTAGCAGATTTGCAAGCCTTGCTGCTGTGACCAAAGCGCCAGCAATTCCTGCATTGCAAAGGACGAGGATGTAGCGGGTTGACGCGGTACACTATGGGCCAAACCTTAAGCTCAGACTAGCAAGAAGATCTTGCAAATGTTGCAATCACAGACTCTGTCGGCGCACGTGAGCCATTAGCATCTCTGGTACAGCAGTAAACTGATAACACGACAATACCAGCGTCCTGAAAGTCGTCAAGTAGTTCCTGGGGAGAGGCCGATGGGTCCACGCCGTGGATGATACCTTTTGAACATGGGAGTTGCTCTGGAATAAAAGCCTTAATTGGAAACGATGCGCAAAGTGTGCAGTGCAGCAACTCCGACACGCACTGCACATCCGAGGAACGGCACAGAATGCCCTTACGGCCGAAAGGGCGCACTTCAGAGATTTCCAGGTGGCGGCTGGTAACAGTCTTTAGCTGTTTATGGATCATTTTAGAGTTTTTTCAATTTTAGGGCCCCGTGTCTAATGGGTACAAGCGCCAATGGGATGTCACTGACGCCATTCCGACCGCAAGAATCCAAGGGCAAATTTTGGGCTGGTAGGCTGGCGAACCAGGGAGCCGGACGCCCACCCGGGGAAGCTTTAGACATTGCCCGAGGCCTAAGAGGACATTGAACCAACCATCGGTACAGCAGAAAAAAAAACCTGGCCAAAACCCCACAACGTGGAACAGCCTCACAGCCTCACCGTAGAAGGAAGAAGACGGAGCCCAGAGGAGGCAACAAGAACAAAGACAGGAACAGCGGCAGGAACCGGCCGTTTCGTTTCGCTGGGAGTTCCTTCATCTTCATCCCACTTGACACGGCTCATACGCGCAGCTGTGGCAGCTTGGTTTCGCCGGCGCGCCGCCCTCGAAGTGATTCTCAGAAAGATGTACAAGCGTGCCCTCGATCTCCCGATCACCACATCCAACCAGCGTCTCATGGGCCTGGGGATGGTTAACACATTCGCGGAGCTCCGGGAGGCGCACTTGACAGATCAATACACAAGGCTTTCAAAAACGCCGTCGGGTCGCCGCCTATTAGCCCGACTACACATCCACCACCCAACACTTACGGAAGAGCGCGTACGCATTCCTGAAATCTGGAGATACGCCCTGCACGTACGCCCTCTTCCGGCCAACATGACACGTGACGACCACAGCGGCAGGCGCCTTGCGCGGGCGGAGGCACTGGCCCGTCACTATGGGAACAAACATGGCATCTTCTACGTGGACGCCTCAGGCCCTCACCATGGGGGGTGGTACACGGCCGCAGTCGTCCACCAAAAAATAGTGGTGAATGGCATAACGTTCCGAGCTCAAGACATAACACATGCGGAAGAAGTTGCCATCGCGTTAGCCGCCGCTGACCAGGAGTCGCGAGTGATCGTCACCGACTCGAGAGGGGCCTGCAGAAATATTAAACGGGGGTACATTCCTCTCTTTGCGCATCGCATCCTTCAAAACAGTAACTACCTCGGGGCCCCCGCGTCTCGAACGATTGTATGGGCTCCAGCTCATATGGGCCTCGAAGGCAATGAAACGGCAGACGCCGCCGCCCGCGCGCTCACTCTCCTGGCAACGCCTTCAGACCCTTTGGATACGGATCCCGAACCCAATCCGGCCCTCACTTTTCGAGAAATTACTGAATTATTCCAATTCGGCCATGCAATTTATCACAAGCCTTGTAAGGGCCTCACTAAGGTGGAGGAACGCACACTCCTCCGCCTTTACACCAAAACGCTGCTGTGTCCGGCAGTTTTAAAACACTTTGATCCTGCCTGTACAAGAGAATGCCCACACTGTGCGGAGAAGTCTTCGGACATCTTTCACATGGTGTGGGCATGCCAGTCAACCCCGAACCTCGCCCCCGAACCCAACCCCACCCGGGAGGACAGGGAGGCAGCCCTGCTCGGCTGCTCGGACCTAGCAAGCCAGAAGTCCCTGGTACAAGAGCCCGAGTCGCGGCGGTCGCCAATGGGCTCCTGTAATGAGGAGCCCCCCTTGAGATTGCGAGAGGTTGCTCCGGCTACCTCAAGCTTCCTCGCTGAAATAAAATTTTTCACACACACACCACGCCGCCGGCAGCAGCAGCTGCTCAGCACCACGTGGCTGTTCACGTGACGAACCACGTGATCAGCCATGCCGCCGGCAGCTGCTCCGCACCACGTGACCAA
Source organism: Amblyomma americanum (assembly GCF_052857255.1). Classification (NCBI taxonomy): domain Eukaryota; kingdom Metazoa; phylum Arthropoda; class Arachnida; order Ixodida; family Ixodidae; genus Amblyomma; species Amblyomma americanum. Next base: position 410,565,521 of record NC_135497.1, read on the forward strand.
ACACGTGAAAGCGTGGCGGCGCAGCCACGGGGTAGCGGCGCCGCCACACTGAAGGCTCGAAATGCTACCGTAATGTAGCTATCACTACAAAAACAAAACGCGATTCAGAAAATACTCCATCCTTTACTCATTTTAATAGGAAAAAGAAAAAGCTTTCAGGCCAATCCATGCTACGCCCGCATTACCGTACTGCATGGAATGAAGTAGAGTGTTGAAGCTGATGCGCCCTCCTCTTAAACGAGCTCTCACAGAGGCTCATGTTGTTTACCTCTCCTGAAATGGCACATATACTCGCAACAAGAGATAGGGGAAAGTTTGGTGTTGAGTGCCATACTGAATGACGCGATAATCCTGGAAATAGCCCTCCTAAGGATAGGCCATCGTTGAGCAATTCACTTCGCCTTTTACTGACAACACTTCGAAATAAGCTGCTCAACGCAGCCATCTTTCTTTTTGACTACTTTAACTATCCCACCATCCACTGGCCTCTACTATAAGAATTTCACAAATCGCCATCGAACGAAGCAAAACAATTCCTTGATTTAGTTCTAGACATTAACTTTCATCAGGTAATCACATCGCCTACAGGAGGCGACTATCCACTGGATGCTTTACTGTCATCCAATCCAGGCGACATTAAAGGTACAAACATATTACCCGGCTTAAGCGACCACACCTTTTTTGTATATGCGCATCATTACCTATCAGAAGGACGTCCTACTCAAAAGCTGATCACTTAATGTAAGAGGGCGTACCTTGACGCATTTCAGGCGACCGGCTCCCGTGTCAGCGCCGCAGTAAAGCTTTTCCGCGCACTTGCGTCCTGTAAAGTTTTGCTGCCGATGGTACATGCTTGGTCTTTTGAGGCGTACTGGGACTACGCGAGCCGCGTTAGGTCTCTTCTGATGCATCTCTGCGGAGGTTAAACAGATAGCTGTTGGTGTAGTCATCGAAGTAATCACGATCGCTTGCACTGCCAGAGAAATTCTTTCTCCCTCATCGTATTGAGTTGAGTTGAGGTGTTGAATGCTACAGGTGGGGTTAGCCTTGCTTATTATGCCGGATATTACTCCACCGTAGCGTTCCTTCTATATTAGTAATGTCCTAAAGCCTGTCGAACCTACAACGCTATGCGCACAGTCTCTTATAATAGCACACATTCTCTCCCGCAGTCACCACCTATGCGCACAATCACACCACACAGTCCCCATCACATACCACTCCAGAAGTCACCATCTATGCACACATTCAGTCAAAGTAGAACATAGGCCATTGTAGTGCCACAATCTATACACACATTGACTCACAGTATAACGTAGTCCACTCCAGAAGCCACCATCTACGCAAGCATCCAATAACAGTAGGCCATAGTTCATTCCTGCTTTCACCATTTAGAAACAAGATCTGTGTCGCAGAAATGTTTAAAAAAGGCGTGCAGCCTCCCTTCTGCATGTCTGGTTTCCACTCGGGCAGACAATGTCCTGAACTGTTCTGTGACGGGTTCCTGTCTTCTTGAAGGAAGCGAACATCACATACCTTTGCGCGTTGCATTCGGTGCAGTACATAACACAATGTTCGATATCCCCACACGCACCACATAAAGAACAGAGCGGAGACAATGCTATGCCGGTCTTATGCATCCATGCAGGAGTGCGAGCAGAGGCCATGCGAATTAGATGTAGTAGCATCGCCTAAGATCTTCTCAGTTCCTTGGTGACACATGGCTTGTGGGGTGCACTCCACAAAGTACTGAAATGATCGAGCACCGTTTTCCTGTAGAGAATTTTTCCATCGTGAGGTACTTTTTTTCATGGCATCCTTGAGAGAGTTTTATGGGCGAGATTGTCTGCCACCTCATTACCGATGACTCCTATGTGAGAGGGCACCCATTGGAAATATAGAGTAAAGCCTCTGCTGTGCCGACTCTACTGCAAGCGCAGATATCTTATAGACAAGGCATCAGTAGGGAATCCGCGCTCTAACCTCTGAAGGGCAGATTTTGAATCAGTTCGGATGACAAAGGATGACAACATGTTAAGCCGGACAAAACCCTAACTTCCGTAAAGCCGCCTCAATAGGAACACTTTCAGCCGTTGTGGATGATACGACAGCAGTAAAGCGTACTTAGCACTTACAGTCCAAAGAAGGAACGTAAAAAGCCGCTGCGCTAGCTTGTTTGACCTTGTCCAAAGAACCATCCGTGAAAATTTGAAGATGCCGGGCATACACGGTTTCCAAATGTTCAAGTACAAGCGAACGCGTTGCTGCCAAAGGAGAGCTGCGCTTTTCGCTCACATGGGGAACTGTGACCTTACAGTCGAGGGTCGGAAAGGACCAGGGGCGTTTCAACCGTTTCCTTTGCCTTCGGACATTAAGGCCTAAAGAACTAAGAGTATTGAGTGCCAAGTAAGCCTTCGACTCGTGTCTCTTAGAGAGCCGCTGGACAAGGGAGCGCCCAGATACCGTCTCTCCTAGGTGGCCAAGATGCATTAGCAGTCTCTGAGAAGCGACAAGGCTAAGAGGTTTTGATAGAGACTCATGAAGTACTGCCTTATTCGCAGCCGCCTGAAGAACTCGAATGGCTTTCCTTAGGCCCTTTCTGTGGACAACTTCGAGGCGTTCAAGTTGTGATGCCGAGGGGGAAAATAAAGGTAATTGATACATTATGCGAATGACCACCAGCGCTTCTTGAAGTTTGACCATTGAAGAATTGAAGAAGGATGGTTTCCTTATTGCTCACGTTCCATTCTACGAATCACTTTGAGACGCGAAAATATAGATGAAACAATCGCATCTACAGCTTTTCGCCACTTTAGATGGGAGTGAATAAGGACGCCCAGGAAACACGTGTGGTTGAATTGACGCATGCAAGAGTGACTGAGGTCTATCGTCAACCGTGCTTGGCGACTTCCTACACCTGGAAACAGAGCAAAGCCGGATTTTTCCACTGACAGGCACAATCCCCCATCTTGAAGGTAAGCTTGTGCCGAAAGTAGAACCTGTCGAGCTATCAGGGCTAATCGCTTGTGTTGGTAGCCAGTAATCCAAATACAGATGTCGTCAGCATATATTGACATCCGCACTTGCCTGCAATTTTTTTTCAACGAATCGGGAAGGCCAGTCATTACGACGGTAAACAGAGTGGGGGGAAAGAACAGTTCCTTGAGGCACACCTCGTGATAGAATCCTTTCGGTGCTTAAGGTACTCTCTAACCATACACGAACCACGCGATCACTTATAAACTTGTAAATGAATCTTAACATATGGCTCTGTATGCCCATGCCTTGCAAACTGTTTAAAATTGAGCTTTGAAGCACGTTGTCGTAAGCTTTCGCAACGTCAAGAAAAATGGCTAAGGTGGAAAGGCCGAAAGCTCTCTGGTGTTCAATGTGACTGATCAAGTCTAAGACACTATCCTGGGCACTAAGACTACGGCGGAATCCTGTCATACATGTTAGCAGTGCCTTGCGGTCCTCAAGCCACCACGATAAGCGTTCATTTACCAGCTTCTCCATCAGCTTAGCTACACAGGAGGCCAATGACACAGGGCGATAAGAGGCAAGGTCTGTAATGTCTTTGCCAGGATCAGTACTGGAACTACATGTGCCATCTTCCATGACGGAGGAACATCGCCAGTCTCCCAAACTCGATTGATGAAGTTGAGGAGCTCCTTCCTGGGTTCCAAGGGCAGATTGTTCAGCATTTGATTGGTGATGCAGTCGGTACCTGGTTCACACTGGCGCCGCAGGCCACTTAGCGCAGTCTGAAGCTCACGAAGCGTGAACGGGACGTCCATGATAGACCTGGAGGAAGCAGGTGGTATAGTATATATATATATATATATATATATATATATATATATATATATATATATATATATATATATATATATATATATATATATATATATATATTCCAGAATTAGCACGTACGAGTGCGACTGCAAATTCCTCGGCCAAGCACGCAATAGGTTTTTCCTTGCGTAATGCAAGAGTTTCGAAAGGGTTCGAGGGGCGAGATTATTTAGCAAGGCTGCCAATAACTCCCCATATTCTCGTCATCGGTGCGAACAGTCAAACTAGCGCAGAATGAGGCCCATTGGGACCTGTACAGCTTGTTCGTGTGCCGTCTAATGGCAGAATTCAGCCTATTGATGGTCGTCTTCAGTTCCCTGTCTTCCGTCTTCCGCACGGGTTGGCCCTCCGCCCTTCTTCTCGCTGCGCAAAGGTTCCTAAGTTTTAAATCCGGGGCCGGAAAAGGATCAGGTAACTTGACCGCCGTAGTTGCATCGTGTTCCTTCACGTCGAGAGCGACAGCCAGCGAGGCAAAACATTGGCCAAACAGCACTTCCGCGCGGCTTCCTTTCGGCGACTACCACGGAGGGAACGAAACCATCTCACCGGTTCGTCCATGCTGTCTTATTTGCTATCCCGTCGTATTGTCATGCGGTGATGACGGCCGTCGAGACGCAAGATGCCTGAAGTGTTCCAGTGGACGCTGTTTACTAGGCAAACCTACGCCCTCAAAAGAACTGGTTGGTTTATGAGGGTTTACCGTCCCAAAGCGACTCAGGCTATGAATGACTCCGTAGTGAAGGGCTCCGGAAATTTCAACCACCTGGGGTTTTTTAACGTGCACTGACATCGCACAGTACACGGGCCTCTAGAATTTTGCCTCCAGCGAAATTCGACCGCCGCGGCCGGGATCGAACCCGCATCTTTCGGGCCAGCAGCCGAGCGCCACAACCACTCAGCCACCGCGGCGGCTCTCAAAAATACTGAATTCGGCGGCAGCTGTAACATCAAGTTCGAGGATCAGACTGATAGCCACTCTCGTCCGCCAATTTTCGCTATGAGATGGCCGAAGCAGCTACTACAATCTCAAGATTTGTAGAAACAGTTACACACGGCTACAGTCACTCCAGGAAACTAATGCCGTCTTGCACATGGCAAAGTGATCAGCGTCCGCATCCGTCAGGATGTGATTTCACCGTAGGGATTTCCAAATTGGGCCCACTTTAAGGCTTTCGTCAACTTTTAAGGCTTTCGCGTCATTCTTCAACATTCTATGCAACCTTATTGATGCTAGAAAATAGTTTAATTTTCTCTTTGTTTGTCTTTTTCCCACCTGGCGGCTATTTTAGAAACGTTTCTGAAAACAGTGGAGCTACCGTCTACTCCGCGCAATCTTGCACTCTAACGTATCAGCAGTCTTTCTTCCTTAGAACAGCCAGCGACTGGAATGTCTTTCCATCCGAAGTGGAAAAAATGGTGGTTGTGGTGGTAGTGCTTTTTTATTAAAATAATAGTAAAAAGGAAGGAAAAGATTTTTGCTAGCCCCGACATCTGCCATCGATACTGCAGCACCTGAGCTGGGGCAGCGGGAATAAAGGATAGCAGGCAGAATGAAGAAATGAAATGAAAGAGGTGAGAGGACATTGGAAAATTGGTTTTTGGGTAAAGGAAATGGTGCAGCATTTGTCTCACATATCGGCGGACACCTGAACCACACTTAAGGAAGGGATAAAGGAGGGACTGAGAGAAGAAAGGAAGAAAGAAGCGCCGTAGTGGAAGGCTCCGGAATAATTCGACCACCTGAGGATCTTTGCACGTTAAAGATCCCCAGGTGGTCGAAATTATTCCGGAGCCCTCCACTACAGAACCTCTTCCTTCTTTCATTCCCTCCTTTATCCCTTCTCTTACGGCGTGGTTCAGGTGTCCAACGATATATGAGACAGATACTGCGCCCTTTTCTTTTCCCCAAACACCAATTATTATTATTATTATTATTATTATTATTATTATTATTATTATTATTATTATTATTATTATTATTATTATTATTATTATTATTATTATTATTATTATTATTATTATTATTATTATTATTATTATTATTATTATTATTATTATTATTATTATTATTATTATTATTATTATTATCTTTGACGCGCAATGACATCACACAGCACACGGCAGCCTTAGCGTTTCGCCTCCATCGAAACGTGGCCGCCGAAGAGGCGACTATCGTCAATCCCGTTCACTTCAAATCTGCCGTCGAAGATCATCTATATCCGATGTAATGCCATTTTGTCAGCCCGCCTGTCATATAATGTCCCCTGTGGCCCTTTATTGAATAATACATAAATAAATAAATAAATAAAAGAGAATTGCCGCCTCCGCCAGCGTGGCACATGCCCTTAAAGATTCAGTTCGTCAACGGTCTAGGTGGCAGTGCAGTTACTCTTAGGATGCTGCCTCATTATACGACTTAAGGTCAGAGGGCTAAAAAAACCGAGGAACAAGCCCAGTACATTGGTGGCAGCGCCTCGGTTAATTTCCTGTTTAAACCTGTTTTGCTCGACTCAGCTGCCCTTTTGAAAAAGAGACTGACGTAACCGATGTTATCAGTCTCATTTGTAGTATTTCCGCATCACTTGGTCAGGATTTGGACTATAGTTTATGGGGATTACCGTCCCCAAAGCGACTCAGGCTAAGGGACACTGTAGCTGTATGGAGGGCTCCGCATAATTTCGACCACCCGGGGTTCTTTAACGTGCACTTACACTGCACAGTAAACGAGCCTCTAGAATTTAGCCTCCACCGAAATGCGACCGCCGCGGCCGGGACTGATCCCGCGTCTTTCAGGTCAGCAGCCAATCACCATAACCACTAAGCGCGGTGGCTTGCACAGCATTTCATACATTGCGAATGTTCTTTGGACTGTTTCGTCAAATGAGCCCAACTATGGCACGTAAAGTGGTTGTTTGCTAGTCGGATATACACAAGCTAGAAATTTGATTTTTATCAGAAGTATTTGTTCTTGATTAGGAAGACAGTTTGTAAATTCCAGTTTTCTTTAAAATTTTTCTTCTCTCAAAACAAGCATATCTTGCAAGTTTTGTTCAAATTTTATCTAAAAGCATTCTTTAAGAATAAAATGCGATAGCACTTAGGTTGCCTGCTAAGGTGTGAACAATGAATGTCTAATGTTCTTCTTGCGATCAAATTTTGGGTATTTTCCCCAATTTCAGTTCTGTGTTCGCACTACAACTCGGCTGTCATCCCCGACCATTCCTCGACCACATGCTGCCATAGCAAGTCTGAGTTGTGGTGGGATGGAGCACTGACCACATGCAAATTGTTGAGGTTCATGACAAATTTTTCAATGTTCAGAGTACGCGTGCAATTCAGCCATTTCTATGCATTATCTCTATCCAAGTCAAATTCAAATTTTGGGGCTCTTTCGGCCAATAATTTTTTAATTGCTACGATGGGCAGGTTGCTCACAAATGGTGGCCACGTTGCCACCTGCCATGGTAGGCAGGTTGTCATCACGCCACAAGGTCTCGTGACCTCTCTCGACCAATAAGGCAATTTTGTAGCAGGGAAAACGGAATTTTTGTAAGACGACCGCCTAACTATTATATTGCATTAAACACCTCTTTTCGCTCATAAAATCTGAAAATAAGACGAAACATATAACGACGTTCATGTTATTTAAAGGTGTTCTTTAAATTTGAAATCTCAAAGCTCTCGGACTAAAAAGATTTAACCAAAATCTACAGAATATATCCATCTTTCTCTCTTTAGGGAAATAGTTTAAGAGCAGACTTGGATAACAGTAAATAGCCCCCAGTATGTTTCAAACCGTACACTGTATGAGCACGTGTAGCGTGCACGGCATACATGGCCGCGCGGGCAGGTAGGAGGTTTAGTTACCCATGGTATCAAGGTGCTGTTTAGGAAAAAAGACAAAGAAGTACTGGGCGAAAAAAACATCCTGATTAGAATGCGGTACGTTCCATTCCGCCTGAGGACATAATCATCATCATCATCGGCTGCTGTGGAAGTCCAGCTTACCTGTTTAACAATACACGTCTAATCCCACACGAATAGCAGCGGAGCACCTTGTGAGCAGACGCTTTATATACTAATACTGCACGTATAATCTGGACACGTGTCGGCAGAGATTGGAGGCCAGGTTATTGATGTCCAGGTGAGCTAGGAGTCAGAAATAGAAAAGGAAGATGCAGCACTCGAAGACGGTAACCACGAAGAACAAACTCGCTACGGAAGCTCCCGTGTTAGAGGCTTGACGAAAAGCTGCCTGCTCCTCTATGTTAGGTCTCACAAAAGGAGCTCTAAAAAAACAGGTCCTGCATTAAGGACTACCCCACCGCATTTCGTGCGGTATGGGGTAATACAGGTGCAGCACGGATTAGCCTGCAAGCTTTCTGACATCCTTTTCACTTTTACACTTTTTTTGTTTTCTTTCCAAGTCCAATGTTCTCTTTCGAGTGCGTGCTTGCGGCGCCGCTGAATTCTCCCGTTTTTTTTCAGACAAGCGGACGTCTGAGGAACAAGCAGGCTGTCTTTTCTACTTTCCTGATTGCACGTTGCGAAGAAAAAAACACCAAACACCCTGCTGCCTGGCTTAGATGGAAATGAAGAAGCTGAGAGGCTTGCTGTGCCAGCTGCCGAACTGAGTCGGATCGATATTGACCAACTTCCATACCAGGAACACAGGCCACATATTAGGACTGCACTCCGCATAGAGTGGCAGCAGTATTAGGACGAACAAACAGAGAACAAACTTTACCTACTAAAACCAAGGATTAGAAGGTATTCTACAGACAAGCAAAACAGAGACAAGAAGTTGCTCTCTACAGACTAAGGATAGGAGATACATACATCACACACCCACATCTTTTAAAGGATACACTGGCACCACCATGCGCGAGATGTGGAGCCGACATCGCAGTTGTCGACACATTAATCATGTTCCCGAGATTGGAAATAGAAAGACGACAGCACTTCCCAGAAGTATACACATTTAGATTACCAAAGCCCCCTTCTTTATTCTCAGGTGATGGACGCATGTTTTCATTGGATAGGGTTTTGAATTTTTTAACTCACGTAGGCTTTTCACAAGAGGTCTCAAATTCCAAGTGACCTCAGCCCGTTCTCGCTGTCGAGGAGAAGGCTCAGCTTAGCCGTAGCCGCCAACTAGATGCCTCGTCTTTTCTGTTAACGCTGCCTGAATGGCTACAACACCGTACGCGTGATTCGAACGCCTCGACGTATCCTCACTCATCCCTCCTCACGGACTCTGTCTCCTTAGTGAGCGGAATACACGTGATCAGCTCCACCTATGACCGCTGTGGCCCTGAAGAACGAAAGTCCGCTTGAAACTTGGGCACCGGACTAAGCGACTGCCACCTGCGTTGTTCACCGATACTTCCTGCTGGCCCTTGCATATTTATTAATGCGTAAGCATTATTTACTTATGCGTGGCGTGGAGAAAATGTGTCCACCGGAAGTGTCCACTTTCGGTGGACACTTACCCAAGCTTCTCGGTAACTCGGTTACTATAGATAGTAACTCGGGTAATATCGGGTAAAATCGAAGGAGCGCCGTGCGGCTGCAGCCCATGTCAGGAAAATCGGGTAAGCTCGGATAGTAACTCGGATAGGTTCGGAGGGGCGCCGCGCAAGCTGCAGCCAAATAAGAGGAAGCTAGGGTACGTTCAGGGGAACGTCGCGCCATCTGAGCGAGAAGTTGCTCGAGAAGAGCACCATGGGTCCCACAATCCCTACGGGTGGCTGTCAGCCGCCTGCCCGAGTTACTACCCGATATTACCAAGTAACTCTGGTAATCTGGGGTATAACTCGGGTAAGTTCAGAGGAACGTTGCGCCAGCTGAGCGAGAAGTTTCTCGGGAAGAGCAGCATGGGTCGCACAACTTCTACGGGTGGCTGGCAGCCGCCTGCTCGAGTTATACCCGAGATTACCAAGTAACTAGGACAATCTCGGGAATAACTCGGGTAAGTTCAGAGGAAAGTCGCGCCAGCTGAGCGAGAAGTTGCTCGAGAAGAGCACCGTGGGTCGCACAATCCCTACGGGTGGCTGTCAGCCGCCTGCCCGAGTTACTACCCGAGATTGCCAAGTAACTCGGGTAATCTCGGGTATAACTCGGGCAAGTTCAGAGGAACGTCGCGCCAGCTGAGCGAGAAGTTGCTCGAGAAGAGCACCGTGGGTCGCACAATCCCTACGGGTGGCTGTCGGCCGCCTGCCCTAGTTACTACCCGAGATTACCAAGTAACTCGGGTAATGTCGGGTGTAACTCGGGTAAGTTCAGAGGAACGTCGCGCCAGCTGAGCGAGATGTTGCTCGAGAAGAGCAGTATGGGTCGCATAATTCATACGGGTGGCTGTCAGTTGCCTGCCCGAATTAGCACCCGAGATTACCTAGTAACTCAGGTAATCTCGGATAGTAACTCGGGTAAGTTCAGAGGAGCGTCGCGCCAGCTGAGCGAGAACTTGCTCATTAAGAGCAGCATGGGTCGCACAATCCCTACGGGTGGCTGTTATCCGCCTGCCCGAGTTAATACACGAGATTACTTAGTAACTCGGGTAATCTCAGGTGTAACTCGGGTAATTTCTGAGGAACGTCGCGACAGCCGAGCGACAAGTTGCACGAGAAGAGCAGCATGGGTCGCACAATTCCTACGGGTGCCTGTCAGCCACCTGCCCGAGATACTACCCGAGATTACGAAGTAACTCGGGTACTCTCGGGTAGTAACTCGGGTATGTTCAGAGGAACGTCGCGCCAGCTGAGCGAGAAGTTGCTCGGGAAGAGCAGCATGGGTGGCACAATCCCTACGGGTGGCTGTCAGCCGCCTGCCCGAGTTACTACCCGAGATTACCTAGTAACTCGGGTATTAAATCGGGTAAGTTCAGAGGAACGTCGCGCCACCTGAGCGAGAAGTTGCTCGAGAAGAGCAGCATGGGTCGCACAATCCCTACGGGTGGCTGTCAGCCGCCTGCCCGAGTTACTACCCGAGATTACCGAGTAACTCGGGTATTAAATCGGGTAAGTTCAGAGGAACGTCGCGCCACCTGAGCGAGAAGTTGCTCGAGAAGAGCAGCATGGGTCGCACAATCCCTACGGGTGGCTGTCAGCCGCCTGCCCGAGTTACTACCCGAGATTACCTAGTAACTCGGGTAGCAACTCGGGTAAGTTCAGAGGAACGTAGCGCCAGCTGAGCGATAAGTTGCTTGAGAAGAGCAGCATGGGTCGCAAAATCCCAACGGGTGGCTGTCAGCCGCCTTCCCGAGTAACTACCCGAGATTACCTAGTAACTCGGGTAAGTTCAGAGGAACGTCGCGCCAGCTGAGCGAGAAGTTGCTCGGGAAGAGCAGAATGGGTCGCACAATCCCTACGGGTGGCTGCGACAGAAGACAGTCACCTGCCAGTGTAGTGGCGCATCGCTTAACCGCTGCGCCACTGCGCTGGTAGCGGTATTAGGACTCGCGGCCATCTGTGGACGTCAAGTAGGGAATGTCCAGTTCTGGATGAAGTCTAGAGTTGGACAAAAATTCGTCTGGTCGGGGACAATCATAATAAAACTGAAAAAGAGCGGGCCCCCTTTTTTCAGTTTTACCAATTCTGCATATATCGGCATTAATCTACAGAGCTCCCAATGGTGTCCAATTTGGTGACCAACGCGAACTAAGTTACTCAAACGCACGGAATACCACAGACACAATTAACCACAAACGGACCAACGAAAACTACAGTAGCGTACAATGCCTTCGCATTCATAGCACGTAAGGAGACTTAAGTGCCCCAGGTTGTTTTTTTTTTTCATCACTTTGTCCCTTGTGGCGAGTTTAGGTTCACTCTTCCTTTCGTACTTGCCTTGGATGAGCATACTTGTCTATTTAAGTTTGCTAATGTTGTCACATATATTCCAAGTAAAAAAATGGCTCGCACTTTTTATTTATCGCTCGCATTTAGAATGCACAAAATATGAACGCTGTTTGTGTTTTTAGGGCGTAGAAGCAATTAACGTAACTTCGGAGATGATTCTACGCGCGCTGACACCAGTTTATAAATATGAAATGCAGGTAAGCCACCTGACCAAGCTTTGAATTGCGTAATTTTTGATGTTCGATATGTCAAACCCCATTGCCAATAAAAAGAATTGAAAACGTCAGTGTTGACGGCCTTCAATTTCGTAGTATAATATTGCCCCACAAAATAAAAAATAAAAAGTTGTTAAGTAAATTTTAGATAACTAATCATCTAATTACTGAGCTCTGTCCCGTACACAATGTCAGCCTTGCTTCACAATCGACCTGCACAGACCGCACCTACATATTTAAAATGAAAATCAGTAAACGTGAAAAAAAATCACTGCATACATATGACAAGCACTTCTCCTACAGATATCTGTCGCCGTGTCCTAATATAACTGCGCTCGTAAAACCTGTAAAAGTACTACAAATTTTGTATTCACACCTAGGCATGACCTTTACTGTCATTGTTCACTGAATAATAAAGGATTTCAAATGCACGAAGCGTCAAATATTACTGCATTCAATTGTCACCGTTTCGACTTGGGAGCAGAACAAGTTACAGCCGAGTGGCGGCGCGCCAAAATTGAAGCCTTTGCAGTAAGTGCGTTTTGTTACCGTTCTGTTTGTTGTAACTATGGGGCAGTCAGGAGGCTGCAACATCGGAGGTAGCAAACAAGTCTGCTTTGACATGTTGATGATGATGATGATTAGTTTTTATATGACGCAAAAGCAGCTCTGGCCAATGAGCCCCATTGCGCACGGTATTTTTTTTTTACTACACAAGGTGGGAACATAGAGCCATTTTCCCCATCAAGTCAACCAAGAGAAGCCAAGCATCAGACAAGGGGAAAGCTTTTACCCTTTTATCACCGGTGGTTACCCGGTGGCAGGGGGTATCAATCTCGCCCCTCCCGTATGCGAGACGGATACTCAAATGACTGCTTTTTTTGTTGGTGCCTGCCTTGGCATAGTTACAGAGGGATCTTGGATGGGTAAAACAGCATGCTTGTCGTGTCTCTTGGCATACAACCCACTATAATGGACAAGGCCACTACTGTGGTTGACGCGTCGAACCTCTGGCGTTGCCTTCGTTCTTCCCTGTACTTCTAGTTGAGGCTCTTCACCAGGAGCGAATTAAAAGGAGGAATGAGAGGTGATTGCACCCACTAAGTGAGAAATTTTATATCGGGAACGCGCATTGTGTCCCCTCCTTCATCTTTCTTTTTCGTTAAAAAACTGAGTTTCTTTTTTCGAAATGAGCCAAATCCAGAAACCGAAACTAAGTCATATTTTGCTATAATGGAAAGGTACCCGCCACGGTGTCTCAGTGATTAAGGCGCTCAGCTACTGAGCCGGAGTGCCCAGATTTGAACCAAGCCGCCGCGGCCGCGTTTCGATCGCGGCGAAACGCAAAAAGCCGCCCGTGTGCTGTGCGAAGTCGTGAACGTTAATGACCCCAGGTGGCCGAAATTATTCCGGAGTCCTCCTCTAGGGCACCTCTTTCTCTCTTTCCTCTTTGACTCCCACCTACCTTCGTACTCTCACAGCAAGGTCGGGGTGTCCACCGAGATGTCAGACGGTTACCGAGCCATTTCGTTTCCTCCAAACTCTAAAATCACAATGGACAGCTAATCCAAACATCTTACATTTGCACAGGCTGTGAGAATTAAAGGTGCCCGGTAATGCCTAAAACTTGACGCAAATCTTGTGCCAAATAAGAAGTGAGATAGATCCAACTGATGTCCGGAACAAAATGAGACAAATCCACTCGTGAGTAGAGATCTGAGCGCCTGAAAAAACCTTGAAAAATTGCGGAAAAATATTTCTTTTCGTTTTTTTATTGCCCAAAAGAACGAAACAAAAACTCCAATATGTAGTAGTAGTAGTAAGTGATTTTTATTAAAATAAATAAAAAGGAAGGAAAAGATTTCTGCTAGCCCGGCATTTGCCATCGATACTGAAGCACCTGAGCTGGAGCAGCGGAAATAAAGGATAGCAGGAAGAATGGAGAAATGAAATGAAAGTGTTGAGCCATACGGAGTTTTCTGGACAGTATAACCTCGCTGCACACTGTAAAATTTGGTCTAAACGACATGTTTATGAGTCTGTCAAGCATCTAGACCCGTCCACATGGTGGCAATGTCTAACAACCAACCGCTTACGTCAGTCACTTGTCGACTACTCCGAATTCCGCCTCATGAATTCGGTCATGTGAAATAAACTGGCCGTCATGAGAAACAAGCTGGTCGAAGTTCGGTAATGTGCACACGAAGTCGCAATTTGCCATGAGCAACTGGCCAATTGGAGGACGCGTGCACAGACTTAAGTACGCCCACTCGTACCTCAGCGTAGGAAAAGGCGCACAAGCATTTTCCTACACCGCAGTGACGATTCAGACTGATGCAGTGCTTTGCGTGGATTGTATTGTGCGCAACGTGTCACCAACTTTTCCTGAAAAGGCTTTGTAGCATCTTTGTGTTGGTACAAAATACAACTATTTACTTACTTCATAGTTACAAAGTAAACGCGCTTAGTTAATGCTATCGCGTTTATTTCCAAAATTTCCTATTTTTCTAAAAAAACGAAGAAAACTTTTTTCTTAGCTTTAAAAACCTCTTGAAATTTTCTATGTCTACTCATGAGAGCTTTCTTTGTAAGCTTGAGCCTCATAAGTCAAACTGTTTGGTGTGTGATTTTAATTATTCCTTCACCAGCACTACAGTATTTCCTGCTCAATTTAATCCAACCGCCAGAATATTTAATCTGAGTGCCACTCAATTTAATCCAGGCGCCAAAGAAATTAATCGAAGCGCCAAAGCATTTAATCCAAACGCCAGCGAATTTAATCCTCATGAGTTCTCACACTAGACCGCTCAAAATTAAAACGCGGTATACAAATCCCAGACGTGTTATCGATGACTTGTTACTTACGAAGCATTAGACACCGAATGAGCAAATAATAATAACATTTTTTAATCATAACAAATGAGGGCCGGGTATTTATACCACCCACCACATCAACCGAAGTACATCGTGAGCGCAAAGCATATTGCAGATATGCATCTGCGGTGTCCTGCAACTCGCACCAACATGTCACACCTTTATTATACTGATAAGATGATCGACTTACACAAAGGTGATGACTAAGATAAACTTTCCGTGATTAGCCGATAGTCCACTCACGACTTCGCATCACTTGCAACCTGACGTCCCACATTCTCAACCAAAGTCATGAGGGGTATGGAACGAAACGTTAGGTCGAATGTAATGACGCTATCACTTCGACACACCTTTAGCTAGCACATTAAGTGTGTTCCTACATGACATTTATTTAATAAACTGCACAAAGATGTGCAATTTTTCCCACCTTATAAATTCACGTGGCTTTCAGCAAAGGGGAGGCACTTTCACGACCGAACAACATTGGTATCGGATTTCCCTGGGCAATACGGCTATCGTTTGCACACAGCTATATTAATGAGTCCACTGTCCGGTCTCACGCGACTTGCAGTATCGTGCATCACATCAAGTCGCTGTTGCAATGTTATCGCTATCGCTAACTCTAAACTCTTTGGCTGCGTCATTACTAGTTGTGACGTCACAAGGAGCTGCTTTCATCATGACGGAGCGTTATGGCAACCCTGCAGTGATGGGCATCAAACCAATCTGTTTTCCCTGTGTAATAAGGCTGTCGTGATGAAGATACGAGTTAGCCAAGTCATCATTCGGCGTCATGTGACTTGCAATATCATGAAATATGACACGTCACTTTCGCAACACTATGACGTTGGGTATGAAACGAATCCGTTTTTCATGCGGAATAAGGCTTTCGTTAGGTCGAAAACACTTTGATGCGGCACTATGAGCCGTGATGTCACATGGATCGACTTTAATCATGAGAATTTATTGCTACCTTCCAGTGATGGGCATCAAACAGTGCGGCTTTCCCAGTTTAATAAGGGTGTCGTGAGGATGGTGGTAGTGGTTTTATTAAAAATAATAGTAAAAAGGAAGGAAAAGATTTTTTGTTAGGCCCGGCATCTGCCATCGATACTGAAGCACCTGAGCTGGGGCAGCGGAAATAAAAGATAGCAGGCAGAATGGAGTGATACATTTTCGCGGAGTCATCATGCGGGGTCACGTGACTTGGAGGATCGTGAATCCCGACACGTCACTTTGACAACCCTATGATGTTGGGTATCAAACCAATCGGTTTTCCTAGCGTAATAAGGCTGTTGTAAAGATGATACATTTTCCACGAGTAATCATCCCTGGTCACGTGATTTGGAGGAACGTGAATCACGACATGTCACTTTGGCAACCCTATAAAGTTGGGTATCAAACAAATCGGTTTTACTTGCGGTATAAGGATGTCGCGAAGATAATTCTTTTTCGCCGAGTCATAATCGGGGGCCGCGTGACTTGCAGTATCATGCATCAGGACAAGTCTCTTTGGCAAACCTATGATGTGTATCAAACCAATCGGTTTTAATTGCGGAATAAGGCTTTCTTGAAGAAAATACATTTCGCCGAGACACCATCAGTGGTCACGTGACTTGGAGGATCTTGAATCACGACACGTCACTTTGGCAACGCTATGATGTTGGGTTTCAAACCAATCGGTTTTACGTGCGCAATAAGGCTCTCGTGAAGATAATTCATTTTCGCCGAGTGATCATCGGGGGTCAGCTGTCTTGCAGTATCATGCATCAGGACTAGTCTATTTGGCAACCCTATGATGTTGGGTATCAAGCCGATTGGTTTTAATTGCGGAAAATACATTTTCGCCAAGTCCACATCCGCGCTCACGTGACTTGGAGGATGTTGAATCAAGACACGTCACTTTGGCAACCCTATGATGTTGGGTGTCAAACCAATCGGTTTTACGTACGCAATAAGGCTGTCGTGAAGATAATTTATTTTCGCCGAGTGATCATCGGGGGTCACGTGATATTTAATACCATGCATCAAGACAGGCCACTTTGGCAACCCTTTGAAGTTGGGTATCAAACCAATCGGTTTTACGTGCGGAATAAGGATGTCGTGAAGATAACTCATTTTCGCCGAGTCATAATCGGGGGTCACGTGACTTGCCGTATCATGAATCAGGACGAGTCTCTTTGGCAACCCTATGATGTTGGGTATCAAACCAATCGGTGTTAATTGCGGAATAAGGCTGTCTTGAAGGAAATACATTTTCGCCGAGTCACCGTCCGTGGTCACGTGACTTGGAGGATCTTGAATCACGACACGTCGTTTTGACAACCCTATGATGTCTGGTGTCAAACCAATCGGTTTTCCCAGTCTTATAGGTTGTCGTGAAGATTATACATTTTCACCGAGTCTTCATCCGAGGTCACGTGATTTGCAGTATCATGTATCAAGATACGTCACTTTGGCAACCCTATCATGATAGGGGTGAAAAGATTTGGGTTTTCGTGCGGAATAATGCTATCCCTGGGTCCTAGCACTTTCGCATCGTGTTTACGAGTTGTCAGGTGACATGAAGCAACTTATCATGATGGGCATATTAGCGACAATAGAGAGATTGGTATGAAATGCATCATTTTTTTCAGAGTAATAAGGCTGTCGTAGGGACGATGCGTTTTTGCAGACTTGCAGACCCAAGTGACATGTGGTATCGTGCGCCGCAACACGTTACTTTTGGAATCGTAGTATGCTTGTTATGAAATTAATCTTTTTTCAGAGAGTAAACAAACTGTCGATAGGTCTGCACCACCGCATTTTTGTGGAGGCAAGACAAATTTTTGCGACAGTAGGTATTGCCGGTTAGGCGCAGAGTGGATGATTTGAATGCCTTACACACAGAATAATCCAGAATACTTCGCCGCAAAATCAGCGTCGGTGTGAAGTATTAGCTTTTCAGGGATTTACAGGAGTTCTATACCATTTTTTGTAAACCTTGTATATATTCATCTGCATGAGAATTTTTGACTCAACATGCGCTCCGAAAGTGGACAAATTTATTCGTGGGAGACGAGGCAGGACTGGTTCGTTAGCCGAGAGAGTCAAATTATTTACATACGAAGAGTGATTTAATTGCAATTCATAGTGTACGTGTGTGGGTCGCCTTGCATTGCGATTTCCGTGTCAGATGTCATCACAACTCAGCGCGGGAGACACGAAGGAGAAGTTGTGGCTATCGTATGCGGCGCCCTCCTAAGCAGTAATTTGCTTCAGGATCCTTTCGCGGCACTGGCCAGCATTGCGCGCCAATGGGCTTCCTTTGTGAGATTCGCTGGTGTTGTCAGCAAATCGTGCTCCTGCTCATGGAGGAAGCCTTTTACGGATGATTTGAAATTTGAAAAAAATTCTGAGGGATTGAAAAACGGGCTATATGGAGGAAACCGCCTCACAGAGTGGTTTTCCGCAGCGAGGATTGCACTTTCCGCGCGGTTGTGCGCTTGCGCGTTGTCGAATATGAACACTGCCTGTGCATCGGGGTCCTGTTCGCTTACTTTTCGCGAAGCCTCAGCAAGGGAGTCGTTGAATGTGGCCCAGAGATCTTTGTTCACTATGCTGTAGTGGAGCAGTCCTCCTGACGACATGCAAACCAAGATATTCAGGTGTGCGCCTTTCGTGCTTGGCACGAGTCGCACAGCTGGCACCGGCGCAGTACATGGCCTTCGCAAAGAAATTCAAATAAGAAGAAATGAAAAAATGCGCCTGTCGAGGCACCAAGGAGAAGGTGGGGGAGGGGGGGAATCTGCGTAGATATTCATCACTGCTGTGGCCGAAGCCATCAAAGCGATGTAGCAACGCTCACAATATACGTACATATTAAGTTAGCGCCACTATAGCATCTGACCGCACCACTCTTCCAGGCTTTCCTGATGACGCTGCTCAAGCAGAATGCCCAAACACGTTAATGAACTTGCAGCGCAAGCAAGCGCCGCGAAGTGCTTCTGGGCCGGGCCCGTGGCGCCGCTGTGAGCCGCGAGAAGCAAACGACGAGCGTCACTGCTTTATTTCACTTTCTTAGTTTCTGCTCACTCGCAGACGACCTATGATAGCGGCAACTGATTTCTGCTTTGGCAGTAAAACCGAGATGTTAACGCACGTTATTTAGTAAAACCGAGATGTGTCATAAAAACGAGGCAATAGTTAAAACTTTCCTATTAAACTTAGCAAAAAGGAAAGTTTGTAATCTTTCCTTATCACTCTCCTCCGTAGCGCTGGCCTTTTAAAGCAGAACTGTACGGATGCTCTCGCGTGCCCGGCTAAGCAGACGTACAGAAGTGCCGCTGGCAGCGCAATTTGTATGGTCCGTTGTTGCAGTCTTCTTGTGAAGCTTCAACCGAACTGTTCGCTCGACGGTGCAGAAAGCACACTCCACAATCGACTGAGATGAAGGGCGTCAAGAAATGATGAAGACCTAGAAAACTGCCTGGCGGGAAGAAGAAAAACTACCGGCCGGTGTCCGCAACAGACCGGGCAAGGATCGTCGATGTGTCGGGGCGCGGTGGCGACCTCCACCAGATCGCTGCCGCACTTGGTATAACTATAAAGACTGTCCGGTGGATTACAGCGACTGATAGGAAAGAAGCAAAGCGCGGTGGATCAAACAAAAGTTCGGCCAGACTGTCAAGAGGGCTTTGTGCGACATTGTTGACAGCAGTTCTGCTTCGACATTCGATGAGACTAGAAACGTCCTAATCGAGAGGTTCCCGGAGATTCACATCAGCAAGTCCACTGTTGATCGCCTTCTCGACGGGAACGGCTGCACACTGAAACTTGCAACACCAAGGCCAGTTGAAAGAAACCGGATTGACGTTGAGCACGACCGCAGAAATTACGCGCAATGGCTGCAGAACCAAGGAACCCCCGCTACTATATGGATCAAACGAACTACAATGTTTGGTGTTCACGAAGCTTCGCGAGAGCCCAGCGCGGCGTGCCAGCCGTGCGACTCGTGCCAAGCACGAAAGGCGCAAACCTGAATATCTTGGTTTGCATTTCGTCAGAAGGACTGCTCCACTACAGCATAGTGGACAAAGTTCACTGGGCCACATTCAACGACTTCCTTGCTGAGGCTTCGCGAAAAGTAAGCGAACAGGACCCCGATGCACAGGCAGTGTTCATATTCGACAACGCGCAAGCGCACAACCGCGCGGAAAGTGCAATCCTCGCTGCGGAAAACCACTCTGTGAGGCGGTTTCCTCCATATAGCCCGCTTTTCAATCCCTCGGAATTTTTTTCAAAATTCAAATCCTCTGTAAAAGGCTTCCTCCATGAGCAGGAGCACTATTTGCTGACAACACCAGCGAATCTCACAAAGGAAGCCCATTGGCGCGCAATGCTGGTCAGTGCCGCGAAAGGATCCTAAAGCAAATTACTGCTTAGGAGGGCGCCGCATACGATAGCCACAACTTCTCCTTCGTGTCTCCCGCACTGAATTCTGATGACATCTGACACGGAAATCGCAATGCAAGGCGACCCACACACGTCCACTTCGAACTGCAACTAAATCGCTCTTCGCATGTAAATAATTTGGCTCTCTCGGCTAACGAACCAGTCCTGCCACGTATCTAACGAATAAATTTGTCCACTTTCGGAGCGCATGTTGAGTCATCAAATTCACAGCAGATGAACATATACAAGGTTTAAAAAAAAAAGGTATAGAACTCCTGTAAATCCAAGGCTAATACTTCACACTGACGCTGATTTTGCAGCGAAGTATTCTGGATTATTCTGTGTGTAAGTCATTCAAATCTTCCACTCTGCGCCGAACCGGCAATACCTACTGTCGCAGAAATTTGTCTCCCCACCACAAAAATGCTGTGGTGCAAACCTATCGACAGTTTATTTACTCTCTGAAAACAGATTAATTTCATAACAAGCATACTAGGATTCCAAAAGTGAGGTGTTATGGCGCACGACACCACGTATCACTTGATCTGCAATTCTGCAAAAACGCATCGTCCCTAGACAGCCTTATTACTCTGAAAAAAAAAAACGATGCATTTCATACCAATCTCTCTATTGTCGCTAATATGCCCATCATGATAAGTTGCTTCATGTCACCTGACAACTTGTAAAGACGATGCGAAAGTGCTTGGACCAATTGATAGCATTATTCCGCACGAAAAACCTATTATTTTTACACCTAGCATGATAGGGTTGCCAAAGTAACTTATCTAGATGCATGATACTGCAAGTCACGTAACCCCGGATGATCGCTCGGCGAAAATGAATTATCTTCACGACAACCTTATTCCGCACGTAAAACCGATTTGTTTGATACCCAACTTCATAGGGTTGCCAAAGTGACGTGTCGTGATTAACGATCCTCCACGTCACGTGACCACAGATGGTGACTCGGCGAAAATGTATTTTCTTCAAGACAGCCTTATTCGGCACGTAAAACCGATTGGTTTGATACCCAACATCATCGGGTTGCCGATGAGTTTTGTCGTGATTCATGATACTGCGTCACGTGAACCCGGATGATCACTCGGGGGAAATGGATCATCTTCATGACAGCCTTATTGGCACGTAAAACCGATTGGCTTGATGCTCAACTTCATAGGGTTGCCGAAGAGACTTGTCGTGATGCATGATACTGCAAGTCACGTGACTCCTAATGATGACTCGTCGAAAATGAATTATCTTCACGACAGCCTTATTCCACACGTAAGACCGATTGGTTCGATACCCAACTTCATAGGGTTGCAGAAGTGACGTGTCGTGATTCACGATCCTCCAAGTCACGTGACCATGGATGATGACTCGGCGAAATGAATTATCTTCCCGACAGCCTTATTCCCCACGTAAAACCGATTGGTTTGATACAAAACTTCATAGGGTTGCCGAAGAGACTTGTCGTGATGCATGATACTGCAAGTCACGTGACTCCCGATGATGACTCGGCGAAAATGAATTATCTCCACGACAGCCTTATTCCCCACGTAAAACCGATTGGTTTGATACCCAACTTCATAGGGTTTCCGAAGAGATTTGCCAGGATGCATGATACTGCAAGTCACGTGACTCCCGATGATGACTCGGCGAAAATGAATTATCTTCACGACAGCCTTATTGCTCACGTAAAACCGATTGGTTTGATACCCAACTGCATAGGATTGACAAAGTGACGTGTTGTGATGCAGGATACTGCAAGTCACATGACCCCGGGTGTCGACTCGGGGGAAAATGTCTTCACTACAGCCTTATTACGCTAGAAAAACCGATTCGTTTGATAGCCATCTTCATAGGGTTGCAAAAGTGATGTGTCGTGATTCACGATACTCCATGTCACGTGACCCTGCATGCTGACTCGGCGAAAAGTAATCATCTTCACGATAGCCTTATTAAGCTGGGAAAACCGCACCGTTTGATGCCCATCACTGGAAGGTAGCAATAAACTCTCGTCATGATTAAAGTCGATCCATGTGACGTCACGGCTCATAGTGCCGCATCAAAAGTGTTTTCGACCTAACGAAAGCCTTATTCCGCACGAAAAACGGATTCGTTTCATACCCAACATCATAGTGTTGCGAAAGCGACGTGTCGTATTTCAAGATATTGCAAGTCACATGACGCCGAATGATGACTTGGCTAACTCGTATCTTCATCACATCAGCCTTATTACACAGGGAAAACCGATTGGTTTGATGCCCATCACTGCAGGGTTGCCATAACGTCCCGTCATGATGAAAGCCGCTCCTTGTGACGTCACAGCTAGTAATGACGCGGCGAAAGATTTTAGAGTTAGCGATAGCAAATAACATTGCAATAGCGACTTGATGTGATGCATGATACTGCAAGTCGCGTGAGACCGCAAAGTGAACTCATCAAAAAAGCTGTGTGCAAACGATAGCCGTATTGTTCAGGGAAATGCGATACCAATGTTGTTAAGTCGCGAAAGTGCCTCCCCTCTGCTGAAAGTCACGTGACTTTATAAGGTGGGAAAAATTGCACATCTTTGTGCAGTTTATTAAATAAATGTCATGTAGGAACACACTTAATGTTCTAGTAAAGGTGTGTCGAAGTGATAGCGTCATTACATTCGACCTAACGTTTCGTTCCATACCCCTCATGACTTTGGTTGAGAATGTGGGACGTCAGGTTGCAAGTGATGCGAAGTCGTGAGTGGACTATCGGCTAATCACAGAAAGTTTATCTTAGTCATCACCTTAGTGTAAGTCGATCATCTTATCAGTATAATAAAGGTGTGACATGTTGGTGCGAGTTGCAGGACACCGCAGATGCATATCTGCAATATGCTTTGCGCTCACGATGTATGTACTTCGGTTGATGTGGTGGGTGGTATAAATACCCGGCCCTTATTTGTTATGATTGAAAAATGTTATTATTACTTTCTCATTGGGTGTCTAATGCTTCGTCAGTAACAACTCATCGATAACGCGGCTGGGATTTGTAGACCGTGTTTTAATTTTGAGCGGTCTAGTGTGAGAATGCATGAGGATTAAATTCGCTGGCGTTTGGATTAAATGCTTTGACGCTTGGACTAATTTCTGCGGCACCTGGATTAAATTGAATGGCACTCAGATTAAATATTCTGGCGTTTGGATTAAATTGAGCGGGAAATACTGTAGTTTCTCACCGGCAACGAAATATATCATGAAATAGGCGGTAGATCTGAACCCATAAGCCGACGATAATGATGGGATTATTAGCCCGTCACCGATGATGCAAGGATGCGCCTCTGCTATGCTATACGTTAGTCTGGTCGGGCTTGTCTGCATTGCCTTTCTGAATTCATTATTGGAAGCGAAATAGCAGAGGCAGACAGGAAACGACGATATAAAAACCGTTGTACTGTCGTTTTTCGTCCTGTACGCGTCTGCCATTTCACTGCAGGTCAAGAATTTTTCTTTAAATCGTGGTTTAGAGCTCCTCTAAGATGTAGAGCATATCATAAAACAGCTTGGATAGCGCAGCATTTAGTGCGTACAAAAAACTTTCGCGTTTTTCTCAGTTTGCATTCAAGTGGATTTGGCTTATTTTGAAAACAAACTCAAGTTCAGTAAGTACATTACGCAAGTAGCGTCGCCCTCTCCCTCAACCGCCGCTTCCAAGAGCTGTCCATCAATACTGCCCTGCTTTTTATGCAGCCACAGGCAAAAGTTTCAAGCGCGCGTGTGATTGCCGCTCAGGCACGTCAAACGTGCAGTGTGACGCGAGCGACCCAGCTGACGGCGGCGCTACCGTTACTGTATCCATGGCGACCAGGCGAGCAGTCGAAGCGGAAAGGGGCACCACGCGATAGGTGAGTGAGGGGACAAGCGTCAAACAGCGCTGCCAGGGACAGCAGTAAACGAGACAAGCAGAAGAGAAACAATAACGATTCGCGCTGGCCGAAAGAAGGTAGGCCCACTCGGCGTACACAGAGTGGCCGTCGCTGCTACTCCAGGCTCACCGTGAAACAGCAATTAAACAAGGAAAAAGCAAGCTTGCCGCCTTCTATGGGGCCGTTACGGCAGACCCTTTCGCCCTTCGTATTTTTAACGCGATAGCCCTAAGGCTGCCGTCCTGCAGAAAATCCGGCGTCGTGAGCGAGAAATCCCCGGTGAAGCAACTTACGTTGGCCATCTAGCTCACCTGACCCTGCGGTGTCGTCGTAACCTGTCAACCGTATTGTGAGAAAACTGACCGCCGTGGCAGGTGCCAGTTAAATTAATGCTTAGTTGCGAGAGGTTGCTTAGGAAGAGCAATCTGGGTCGCACGAGCCCCACCCGTGGCAGCACCAAAAGGTCAATGGCGCATCGCTTAACCGCTGCACCACTGCGCCGAGAGTGGTATGAGGACTCCCAGGGATACATGAATTTAAAGTCGAGGATGACCAATTCTTCATGTACGGAAGTTAACCCATTAAAGCTATCGCGTCATACACTTAAGGCATAGCCTAAATGTCCCCTCCAATATTTTTTTATTGTTTCTGTCCGCGACAGATAGTGACCCAGACACTTTGTAGATTGAGAAGAATAGATTCCTTGCATAGGCTGTATCTAAGAACGAAACATGCCAATGACATGCAGCAAATGTTCACTTTGAAATCAACGACTAAACGTAAGAGTGCCTGAACTAACGCTTCATTTTATTTTTACTATAGTTGCGAGAGTTGCTGAGATTCAATCGTTTACTTTGCTCGTATTTACTATGCACTGTGATGGCTCCATTTTGGTACTTTTCGCGCGTATCTTTAATTTTCACTAAAAGATGACATTTCGCCAAACGCTTTTCGCTCGCTCACCACCCAGAACGAGGCCTGAATAAACAGGCCTACTTAACGTTGCTGTCTGAGCCCCATGTAAGTGTCTGCAAAGCAACATAACCTCTTGGATCATATAGGCGGCCTTCCAAATCACCGATTCGTTGATACGGAGCTGTCATAGCCGGTAATTGTCCCTGATGAGTCAGTATCTCTATGCCTCACCCGCTTTTGTATCTTTTCCTCTTTTTTCGATGGTCCTGCAGTGTTCACCTCTAACAACTGACCTAAAAACACGTGAAATCTTCATGCATAAACTCACAAGCCCAGTTCTCGGGAATAAGTCACGGTTAGTTAAGTCACTTGGCATAAAAAAAAATTGCATCAGTATTTTGATTCAGTATTGTAAATATACAGATGATGAGGATTGAAATCACACATTACTGGTATTAACGCATCTGATCTCTCGAAAGGAAATGACATGCGTAGTGTCAAATATTGTGCCTGTCATTTGCTTCCCAAATAACGAGAGAAGGCACTCATCGACCGCGAAGAACAAAAAAAAATGAACCCTCTTCGTTAGCGAGGTTATAGGTATTATTTACTGAGCAAAAGTTCAGTTATGTACCAGATTTCAATCGCTATTTTGTACTTTAGCAAGAGTTGTTGTCGGGCTAATTGGTTTGTATCCGTCATGGTGGTTTGCGATAAAAACCACGACACACAGAAAGACAGGACCTCAGGTATAGCGCAACTAACAACTGATTCGTTCAGAAGCTTTCACCACCAAATATAGGACAAGTCGGCGCAGCCGCGAAAGATGATCCCACGACCGGCCTGGAAAAATGTGCAACCATTATCATACCCTTCAAAACAGAATTCAAAAAGACTCATTCACGTGTGTAAAACGCCACTGATGTGTCACTGACGCAGTTGTGCGCATTCTTTATAAGACAGGCTTCCGTAATCTTCCAAGAATCTTTATATCATTTAGTCGTGGACGACACATGCACGATCTGCATTGCACCGTCAACTTTGTTTTTCCCTCACCTCCTAAAGATCGTTCATGCTCCTCTGCAGGATCATTTATGCAGCGTCCGGTCGGTTCGATGTTGGCTTTTCCATGCGTTAGAGGAATTTCGTACGCGACTCCTTTCGCGCATTTCACGTAGGGCTTCCCTCGCTATTTGGCACAACCACTCAGTCTGTTTCTGTCCCTAGCTGTGCGAGAGCAGAGTTGGCCCAGCTTCAAAGGTGCTGAGAACACCATAGGTACTTCGCGCCTGTTGGCTACTTTTTAAAATACCTGCGCAAATTTATGCAGGTAACGTACAGTGGTGAGCAGCCTTGTCTAGAGCGCACCGACGGTGCTCTGCGGAGTAAGTCAGCGCCATCTAACGTTAGGCTCTGGGTTTGAGTTTTGCGTCCCGTGCCCATGCGCGGCAAAAACAGTGCGATGCCTCCTCGTGACTTCTCGGCCTCATTTCCTCTTAGTGCTTGCGCTTCACGCCACCAGGGACGCGTTGAATATTATGTAACAGCGGCCGGAAAGCCAACGCGTTTCGCGCGAATCGCAAGGCGCCTAGGAAAGCAAATGCAAGTGATATCGGGTGATCGCCCGTTTCAAAAGCAAGTGAGAGCGGATGATAGCAAGTGTCAAACACGCACCAGACTAAGAGTGAGAGAAAGGGGCTTAATTGGTTGTTTGTTGTCCGTTTTCGTTTTGTCCATATAAGGTTAGCGCGTTACCACCACGCACCATGCGTTGCCGGCGTATTGTTTGAATGCGCGTCTTTGCGCTGTGTTAACAGCGACAAGGGACACTGCATTTGGCATCCGTACAGATCTAGGAACTTGGATGCAGAAACGCGCGATCATCCGCTATCACTCGCGCTGGCTTTCCTGGCCGTCTCGTTACACTCGTGGAACACGGCGGCATGGCGACGCCCTGGCCACCGACACAGCGTCACAAATGCAGGAAGCGCGTCCCTGGCGGCACGAAACGAACACGCAAGGTGGGGGCTGGACAAGGAAGCAATGAGCAGGCATCGCACTGTTTTGGCCGCGCATGCGCGCGGGACGCATGACTCAAACCCAGAGCCTAACGTTAGATGGCACTGACTTGCTCCGCAGAGCACCGTCGGCGCGCTCTAGACAGGGCTGCTCACCCCTGTACTACCACAAATTTCGAACTTTCATTTCGAGCCCTTTTCGCGCTTTTCGTTTGACATTCCGGAGAAGGGTTTCACTCACAGCCGCCAGGATCGTACAAAGGGTAGCCTGTAGCATCCGGTCGGCACACTTGGTTCCAGAAACTCTCACTCATTCATTCTGTGCGGGCACGTCTTCCTGAGCGCAGACTCAAGATAAAGCGCAGCAATGCCCCTCTTCACAGTTTTCGAGTATGGAGACTCATAAGGCAGTAAATCCTTCGCAATTCCGGGGTGATACATCCAACACATATGATTAACCGAGAGGAACATCTTTACGTCCAAAACTGTAGTAATTTACAGTAGGTATACCATACGTAAAAGTCAGGCCCCTGCCAAGTGGTCTGAAAACAACTAAAATCTCGTCCGTCGGGGCACAGTGCTTCATTCTGATGATGATGAATTTTGATGGCGCAAAGGCAGCTTTGGCCAAACAACGACATGGCACAGGGTATTTTTCGGCTTCACAATGGGGGGGCCGAGACCAATTTCCCAAGCTTTCACCGCTGATAAGCCGAGCACCAGGACAGGGAAACCTTGCACCCATTGTATCACCGGTGGGCACCCGGCGGCTCTGGGGATCGAACCCCGCACCTACCGCATGCAATGCGGATGCTCAAACCACGATGCCAGCATGGCGATGCTTTATTTTGCTCTGCTTTTTTGAAAGAAGTAAAATCATCTGCATACCTAAACACTTCTGAAACATTATTGCCAACGAAGGCATCTGTGAGGTACGTTGCATATAAGACAGAAAAATATTGCATAGAAGAGGGGCTACACAAAACGTGTACAGATATAGCTATCATCTATGACCGGATAGCTGCGTTGGTCGGTTCTTGCAAACACCATTCCGACATAAGCAGGGAAGACTGGCTCAAAATAATGCATACGCAAAGTCTCAAGTACCAAGAGGCATTCATAAGGCCTGCCCAGGATGTGTGCCTAGGCTAAACGTTATAGACGCACTTCTTCGAGTCAGGACAAATGGCGAATTAAGAACCGTACAGCAGTTGGAGCACACCACCTGGAAATCCCGAATGTCATGGTGAGTCAGTGCCGCGATAGCACTCTACTATGTCTTTGACAACTGAATATTCCATCCCTATATTGCAACGCGCATTCTTCTTTGGCGAGTTTCAGCAGACAACACAGTGTCTGAGGGTCGGGCGCAGTAGAAAAGCTACAGGGCCGGAGGAAGTCCCTGTATCCCTAAATATAAACTCACTACATAATTATTTCTAAACTGGTAATGTGTGAATAAGTACACAAAATATGCGAGGCCATCAGAAGGCCACAGGCAGCTACTTCAAAGAAGTAGAATACAAAAAAAGGAAATTTCAGTGTGCCAAGGCCTACCGAGTCGATTGCTCTCTGTAAAAAAATAAATGTTAAAGTAGTCATGATGGTGCCAGGAACATTCCGGCCATTAAGAGAGTTAATTGACCAGCTCAGTTTATTTACCTGACTTCACTAGAACTGAAATCATGGCAAAACTTTGATTACACTGCTGTTGAGTGTTGCAGAGAACGTCGGATCAAGCAGTTTTTCCCTTGCTATGTAGTACGCATTCTTTTTGCCCTAGAAACACTTTACTATTCCTTCGCGCTCCCCGACAGCAGTGCTGTTAACCGCCTGTATCTATTATTTACATTTTTTGCGCCTCTGTATCCACGCACACAACAAACGCTGCTGCTGTGTGCACAGTAGTTTGTTCAAGAGCTGCCGGTCTAAAAGTAGCTGTTACGGACCACGAGCAGATAGTGTCTGTTTTCGCATTTTTGGGAATTTTTGGGGATGTTTTTGGAGCGCAGTGGTCAACAATAATATGCGAGTAGTTGCGTATTCTACAGGCGCTCATGTATTCTAATGCCTTAGAAGTATGTGGATAGATGTGTAAAATTTCCGGAAACTGTAAATCTGTATAAAAACTAGGAAAAAGTGCTTTTTGTAGCGATATCTACATTACGGTAGCATTTCGAGCCTTCAGCGGGGTGGCGCCGCCACCCTGTGGCTGCGCCGCCACGCCGTGGTTGGTCACGTGGTGCGGTGCAGTTGCCGGCGGCGCGGCGCCGTGGCTGATCACGTGGTTGGTCCGAGACCAAGTTCCACTCGGCCAGCTGTAGCTATCGCGTCATTCCAGGTTTAACCAAAGCTAAACCACCGCCAATTTTTTTTCGAAAATGTTGGAAAAATTGGTAAAAGATGTTCAAAACAAGCATATGTACATCATTGCATTCCAAGTACACTGGAAGTTTGACAACGAACAGACTTTTTCGTAGATTCTTCCCAAAGACTGCCACTTGTAGGCCTGTGTTATTGATGGTGGATACTTTTGTCTGCATTCACAGCCACGATGAGAAAAAGAAGGCACATGCGGAGCAACACTGAAAGGTGCGAGAAGTGGCCACCAGACGGTCATCTGTCCTGTTTCTATATATACACGACAGTGTTGCAAAGATCCCGTCTAGTTACAATCTCTCTAGAAGCCAATCTAGTTGAGTGGTGAGATCCGGGAGTACGCTTCGAAAGCTGACTGCACCAAGCAAAAGAAGGATTCTCGCAGACAAGCCGATCCGTATACTTTTTAGAAAGGTATCTTAAACACATTGCGCCAGAGTGCCAGCAGATGCCTGGTGAGGTACTGACACAAACAATATAGAGCTTCACAACAACTTTCATGCAAATAACTAATACTGACGATGATTATGAATTTTTATGGCGCAAGGGCACGTATGGCCAAAGAGCGCTATGTCACAAGGTAGGTTCTTCTACTCAAGGTGGGGTTAGAGTCCCATTTCCCAAGCATTTCACCCTAAAGAAGCCGAGCACCAGGCAGGGGAAAGCTTGTACCCACTGCATCATCGAAGGGTACCCGGTGGCAGTGGAGATCGAACCCCGCACGTCCCGCATGCGAGGCGGATGCTCAAACGACTAGGCCACCGCTACGGTGTATAACTGATACTGGCTTGAAGCCTTCGTGCTTCGAAGGCCCTCATTCGAGCTGCCGTCAACTGCACTCGCTAAGCGGGTGACTCTCGGCAGTTATTACAAGTTAATGTGGCAAACTCTAGAAAAAAACCGTTAAAATATAATTAACTTTCACGTGGTGTCTACAAACGTTACAATGCAGAAGGGTATTCAGATCTAATCGCACTTCGTTTCTGTGTCATCACCACGCTTGGAACGTAGCGGCTAGGACCTTTTTTTAGAAATTAAGAGTAGCAAGTGCTATAATGTTGCCAAGACCAGAGACTACAAGCCCTTTTTTTCTTTTTGAAGAAGCAAGTTTTTTTAGTAATAGGTATGTCGTAGCGTTAAAAAAACATTTGAATAAAGAAATCGCTTCTAGAATTTTCGCCACATGTAGCCGCATTCTCATGAAGAACAGAATATCCTAACGTGTGTCGTTTAGGCCTTCTATATCAACTGACAGGTTGCATGATGTAATGGCTCAACTTTTAATTACCTTAGAAATGAAATATTGCACTAAATAAACGACCCTTTTTAAATTTTTTTTGGATGCTGCCGTTTCTTAGTTTCAATGTTGACAGAAAAATTTTTCCACTACCTCATTTATAAGCCGTGACATCATGTAAAGTTTTTCCCCTGTTTTCTTGGAGACAACGACGACAAAAAAAGTTGTTTATTTCTCAGAATTATTGGGTTTTTTCGAGACCCTCGCATTAATATATAATCCGGGATTTAAGGTATACGTGGCTGGGGGCCTTTTCGAAGAGCCATATTTAAGTGTCTCCTCCGCACATTCTTATAGTAAGTAAATTGTATACAAAAGAAACAACAAAGTCTGACAACTGGCTAAACCGCCGCGCTCATATGTGCAGTTTACGAGGGGTGCTCTCCACAAGCGCGAAATTATCCATGACGCACCCTTTCGCGCAATGCTGACAGTCACTTTCTATTAATGCAAAATGCGGCAACTTCTCGGAAGCTTTAAATTTGCCCTATTCACATGTCGCGCTTCTCCGTGGAGTAGCATGCTAGGCAGCAACCAGGCAGACCTCTCCTGTATTTATTGAAGTCTCTGTTCCTCCTCCTCCTCCTCCTTCGTGGAGGAAATGTCGATTATTTTTTACAGCGACAGATGATAAGAGCCCCTTCCTGAGTTTCCCGTCGTAGTAGTATTACGTAGTAGTATAGTCGTCGGCGTAACTGGTACGTGCTACGCCATGGTAACCAGTCAGAGGCTGGTTATCACGGAAGAAAAAGGGTGTGACGTGAGTGGAAGAATTCGTAACCAGTGGGTGGTTGACACAGGAACCATCCGGAGGGTAGCTGTCGCGGAAATGAGGAGGGTATAGGGAAACGGAGGAATCTCTAACCTGAGCACCGTCACCGTGGAAGAAGGAGGGTATGGCGAGAGCATAGGAAAGCTTAACCAAAGGGAGGAGGAAGATACGGGAGGAGGAAGATACCTTGGGAGGAGGAAGATACGGCTAGAACGTAAGGCGCAAGCGGATGGTGGTTGCTACAGGAACCGCCATTGGGGTAGTTACCCTGGGAGGAGGAGGAGGAGGAGGAGGAGGAGGAGGAGGAGGAGGAGGAGGAGGAGGAGGAGGAGGAGGAGGAACGTTACCGTGAAAGGAGAAGCGTATGGCGAAAGCATCGGAAATGTTTAACCGGAGGGGGGTTACCCCGTAAACAATCTGGAGGGTGGTTACCGTGCAAGGAGAAGGAAGAGTATAGCGCAAATTGAGGAATATAGCTTGGTGAGATATGGGAGAGGCATTTGCTCTTGGTTGTTAATGATCATGACCTGAAGCAGCTGCTGCGAAACACGCCACCCGAGGATAGGGTCATCGGTGGCGCAGTGCGCCTAGAGCGGCGGACTGGGGGTGGCGAGCTAGTCGAAAAGCGAGCATGTGGGGAAAACTAAAAAAGAACGATCTAGAACTGTACAGATATAAAGTCGCTCTCATTTTCTCTACCTCGACATGTCGTAAAATATAAACACCTTTACAGCTGGCGCTGAAACTTGCATTCCACAGTGATAACCCCCCCTGTCAACTGTTTGCTGAAATATTATGTGCCAGATAAATCAAAGTCGATATAATCGGTGACGGGTACATTACAAGATCTGTTGGAAGTAAAGCGGTAAAAATTCTGCTCAAGTCATGAAGTCTGAGCCCGTCCACGCGGTCACTTAGGTTGCATTTCACGCACTCCACATTTTGCCAGAACTCATAACCACTCAATAGCATCAAAGCGGCACCCGTGAATTGGTGCACACCTCTAAAGAAGCCTAGGAAGACGTCAATGAAGAGGGTTTAAATGGTACGTGCACTCTGTGTTATTAAAATTCGGCCAGAATTGTGGAAGTGGTGACTACTGCGCCATCTAATCGGTGGCCCATTTTTCTTCTCTTTTCACACATAACAGCTCTTCGTGCTGTTCGCTGCTTTGCCCACTGTATCGGCGGTACCTATGTGGTCCGTGCTCAAGCCATGGTCAGTCGCGCACGTGCATCCAGTTATTGCATAACGAACTCAGTCCTTTTTGGCCACGACGCTAGCTACAGCAGCCCAAAATGCTGAGTATAACTCAGAATCCACAGAAATTGCGGAATGATTTTTCGCGCACAAAGACAATGCCGTCCAAGGTTCAGAGCGCATACCTCATCTTCAAGACAGCTTTTTTATGCCTGTGTCCGAGAAGCAAGTGCAGACCTCCGCCACAAGAGGTTTCAAATAAATCTTTAATTCATTGTAAATATTAATGACGGTTTTATCTTGCCAGTATACCCACCAATGGGGCGCAAACTTGGTGGCTAACGAAAAGGCTGGAAATATAATTGACAACACCCTAGAGCTATGGAAAAGAAACGTGTAGGTGCAGCGTTAAAGATGAAGAAACCAGAATGGATCAGGGCACAAGTAAGAGTTGACGATTATCCCGGTTGAAATCTTAGAGAGGAAATGGGCATGGGCAGGCATGCAATGAGAAGGCAAGATAGTCCCTTGTAGTAACGGACTGGATACCAGGAGAAGCCAAGCGTAGCAAGAGGTGGCAGAAAGCCAGGCGGGCGGATGAAATTACGAAGTTTACGTCCGTAACGTGGGCGGAGCTGTAAAAGGGCAGTATTAATTGGAGGGATGTGGTAGAGGCCTCTGTTCTGCTGCGGACGTAGTTGGGATGATGATTATATAGTTTTGAACTAATAATTTACCTTAGGCTCCGGTGATTCCGAGGCAATCACATACACCTTCTGATAAGGTCACAGAAATATGAGTGAATAGTGCTGTTTTTTGCACGTTTTCTTGCTGCTCGTACCCTATGCGTGTATATGCTCATGTGATCGCAACAGTTTTTCTGCTTAATGTTGGCTCCCTTTTCATTTGTATAGGATGTGTAAAGTTGAGTGGATTTTCTCATAATTTTCCACCAATGTCATTTGTCCTTTTTCCTTCCTGGCCTTCTTTTCTTAGTTAAATATTCCAATCACATTCAGTAGTGGTTCCTTACAGTTAACTTTCCAACAATCTCACGAAGGCCACCTTTTTGTCTCCTTCCAATGCGGATACTTAATGCCTTGGAAGTTCGAAATGAAAACAGAGCTTCAAGACATATTTTTTGATCATGTAGATTTGTCGCTCTTTTCTTACTTTTTTTAATGTCTTAGAACAGCGACTCCAGTTCTATTAACTCGTTTCATTTTGCTTTTTTAGTTGCAGCGTAAGCTCTTGACATCATAGCGCAGTTTATAACGCAGCCCTTTTCGGTCCTTACTACACCTACGATCACAGGCTTTAGGAGAGAAGGAGTCTACGCGTCCAAACCTTCGTTGTCCGTCTTGCTCGGTAGTACCCGCGTTGTATCACGTCGTATTCAACTCCAGTTGCACCATGTACAGTACTCACGGATTGAAATAGGACATTCGGAGCGCGTGGCCGTCGCTTCATGGAGTGCCGCCCGTAGACGCTCATGAAACCAAGGTGGTGCATTGTGGTATGGCGCGAGAGGGAGAACATCTACAAAGCAGAATTGTTCCTTCCAGTAGCCAATGAGCCGGCCTGTGGTTTACCACATGCCGCGTGGCACTGCAAGGTTAGCGCTCCGAATGTCCTATTTCAATCCGTGAGTACTGTACAAGACGCCATTCCGCTGCAAGGATTATCAACATATCGTCCGAGGGCGAGCATTCTTCTGGATAGCTTTCGGGACAAAAGCTTCAAGCTGAAGGCACTGCTTTAACTATGATAAACGGCCAGCCAATGTGCGCCAGTCATAATTTTGACGCCGAAGAGCGGCACCCACCAAGTGCACACCGCGCATGTTTTTGCTGGCAGCACGAAAGACACACGTCGCTAAGACTTCAACCCTTGTAAAGCGCATTCTCGACTGGCCCATACATGCATTAAACGCAGCATACGACCGTCAGAATGCACACGACGCTAGTGACAGTTTGTTCTTGCAAACATACCGAACTTCTCGTTCTGAGCGTGTCCGAAAAAAAAATTGACAGCGACAGATATCGACGCTTCTATTTGGTCGACAACTACAGGAAAAGTGCTTCAACATCTACGCCGGAACTGCGTATAGTGTAAAGCGATGGCTTCAGCAGCGCCATGCACTGAAGTAGCGTCTTCTTTTCATATCCTGCTCATTAATTCAGAGACTGACGCGTCCGCATGCATTTCCATATAGTTCGTGGATTTCAGCAACGTAGAACGTTGGGCCAGTTGGTGCTTCATTTTTTTTTTCATCGTCAAACAGCCCACAAAAAACACCAGGACACTAAGAAAAAACGACAAGGACAAGAGCGCATTCTTGGCAAGGAACGCAAGTTACTATAAGTTATGTACTCCAATCTTTCTCGCATATATATTTCTTGAAAATCTCTCACCTTTTGACGCGCTACGGTTGCGCATCAGTGCTTTCGCCGCTCAATCTTCTTTATTTATTTTCTTAGCAGTTTCAATGATACGGCTTCATCGTGCTCTGACGATTTTATGTTTATGACACATGCGGAAATCATGCGCGCATTCTCACCGAGGGATTGAGTGATTTTAGGCCTGCTTCAGTTGCTAGTGCGCTGTCTTCCATGTCGTACTTTCTTAGTTTCCTGGTGTTTTTTGTGCGCTATTTTACGATCGAAAAAAAATAGTTCGTGGAGCTATCCAAGATGCGTACTGCATTACAAAAAAAGATAAAGAAAACTTTGGGCCTTACTCTGTACGCGCAATAATTTAGTAGGCATCATTTTAACCCGACGATATTACTGATTTAGTAAAGACATAGGAGAGAAAAAAGTACGAACACGGAAGAAGTGAGGGAACGGGAACAGCGCCCGTTCCGTTCCCTCACTACGTCCATGTTCGTATTTTTGCTCGCCTATGACTTTCCTAAATACGCAGCAACAAGCCCAGTCGCAAGTACTTCTCATGTTCCCTGTTATTTTTGTGTGCACACTTTTAGTGCGCTAGTACTCAAGCGCACATTCAAAGAACAATCCCTTTGCTTTCTGGTCCTCTGGTTATCTGTTCACCTTCCACGGTGGACAGGTTGTGAGGACGTCACAAAGTCACATAATCTAGGTGGCAGGTGGGCCATCTGCCTTTCGGCTCACATGAGGACGACGACGGCGGCGGCAAATTTTCCGCAGAATGGGAGCGGTGAATGATGGGCATGTATGGGACGACTGTAAAAAAACATTGCGCCATGTATACACTGTGCTTCATCCATGCCATGCAAACATACACAACACACAAAGTACACTAACCCTAGGGTTACACTAGGGTTATGTAAGGGTCAGTAACGAGCAGTGACATTTTTCACTAATGATAACCAAGTACTCAAGGCTCAACTTAAATATAGGCTACTAAATGTTTATATTTTACACGATAATATTTAGGAAGGGAACTAAAATAAAGAACATGCAGATAATACACAAAAACTGAACGTCGCGTGATCACCGGGTTTAACAGAGTCAATCGTCTGCGTCAAAGACCTCCTATCTTTGCGCCGACACTCTTGCTGTTGCCATCAGGTTTAACTTCTGCTCGCTACTGACCGCGAAATGTAAAGCTCTTTAGTTCCAATCAATTTTGCTGCATTTCTGTGCTAGCAAAGTACCATTATATAGGCGGTGGTTTAAATGCAGATCATCGACGCACAATGACAAAGCGATCGAAGAATGCCTCTAGAGCGCAGTGTAATCATAAACATGTACCGATCGCAGCCGCCGTTTGTAAAAAAACATAGGCGCTAGACAAGCGCTGCATTACAGAGCTAAAAAGCCCGTCTTTCTTATTTAAAGATAACAGCGCGAAAATGGGGACTTCAAGGGCCAAAGGAGGCTCTGATGATGAGGAAAGTTCTCAGGAGTCGAGACACTGTTTCCCGTCAGTACGACAGGTGCGTGGCTCTGCATCTCGGCAAAGCCACAGCGATGTCTTCTTATTACACAACAATGAAATCCTTTGTAGCAGCACTACAAGCCTCCATGATAGAATACAGCTAAAGCTTGCACGTGCAAAAAGAGAAATAACCCAGTCATGGCTTTCCGGTTCACAATCCGGTAGCAGCCATGTGTTTTTGATTTTCAGCGAAGGGTTTACAAGCGAAACGCGCGAAAGAAGCCCTAGAAGACCAGGTCCCTGAAGGCTCCTTCAAGCAAGGTTAAGAGAACTTTCGGCCGCCGCGGTGGCTCAGTGGTTATGGCGCTCGGCTGCTGGCCCGAAAGACGCGTGTTCGATCCCAGCCGCGGCGGTCTTATTTCGATGGAGGCGAAATTCTAGAGGCCCGTGTACTGTGCGATGTCAGTGCACGTTAAAGAACCCCAGGTGGTCGAAATTCCCGGAGCCCTTCACTACGGCGTCTCACATAGCCTGAGTCGCTTTGGGACGTTAAACCCCCGTAAACCATAAACCATAAGAGAACTTTCTCATCAGTTTCTCTTTCTATAGCGCCCTTTCGTCACCTGAGGTAGCTTCCCGGTATCCTGTCGAACTGTCCTACCGCCTACTTCTACTGCGCACTCCGTAATTATTGATGTCAGATTATCGTGCATTGTATGAAACTCAAGATCGTCTTCCTCAGTTTATACCGAATATCTGTTTTGCAGTGCTATCCTAAACTCCTGTGCTTTCCCTCTTACGGCGAACTCGTTAATGGTCTTCTTCTTCACTAGCTTCTTCCGTACCCTCTTAAAGTCTAAGCTAATTTTAGACCTTACCATTCTGTGGTCGCTACAACGCACCTTTCCGAGGACGGCCACATCCTGAATGATGCCAGGTTTAGCGCATAGTATGAAGTCGATTTCATTTTTAGTTTCACCATTGGGGCTCTTCCAGGTCCACTTCCTGTTTTCTCGTTTGCGGTAGAAGGTATTCATGATCCGTAAATTATTTCTATCCGCGAATTCGACTAATAACTCTCCCCTGCTATTTCTAGAGCCTATCCCATAGTCACCTACCGCGTGGTCGTCAGCCTGCTTTTTGCCCACCTTCGCATTGAAGTCGCCCATCAGTACAGTGTACTGCGATTTTGCTTTATTCATTGCCGATTCTACGTCCTCATAGAAGCTTTCAACGGTCT
This sequence comes from Amblyomma americanum, assembly GCF_052857255.1. Classification (NCBI taxonomy): domain Eukaryota; kingdom Metazoa; phylum Arthropoda; class Arachnida; order Ixodida; family Ixodidae; genus Amblyomma; species Amblyomma americanum. The sequence continues at coordinate 410,603,346 of NC_135497.1, forward strand.
GGTCGACTGTACCAGAAGCTTGGAAGAATGCAAACATCATCTTAATTCATAAGAAGGGAGACGCCAAGGACTTGAAAAATTACAGGCCGATCAGCTTACTATCCGTTGCCTACAAAGTATTTACTAAGGTAATCGTCAATAGAGTCAGGGCAACGTTAAACTTTAATCAACCAAATGATCAGGCAGGCTTTCGTAAAGGATATTCCCCAATAGATCATATTCACACTATCAATCAGATGGTAGAGAAATGCGCAGAATATAACCAACCTCTATATATAGCTTTCATTGATTACGAGAAAGCATTCGACTCCGTGGAAACCTCAGCAGTCATACAGGCATTGCGTAATCAGGGGGTAGAAGAGCCTTATGTCAAAATACTGGAAGATATATATAGCAACTGCACAGCTACTATAGTCCTCCATAAAGTCAGCAATAAAATTCCAATAAGGAAGGGCGTCAGGCAAGGAGACACGATCTCGCCAATGCTGTTCACCGCATGTTTACAGGAGGTATTTCGAGGCCTGAATTGGCAACAGTTGGGAATAAGAATAAATGGAGAATACCTAAATAATCTGCGATTCGCTGATGACATTGCCTTGCTGAGTCACTCAGGAGGTGAACTGCAAATCATGATCAATGAGTTAGACAGGCAGATCAGATCGATGGGTCTAAAAATTAACATGCAGAAAACCAAGGTAATATTCAACAGCCTAGCAAGGGAACAACAGTTCACAATTGGCAGCGAGAGCCTCGAAGTTGTGACGGAATACGCCTACTTCGGGCAGGTAGTGACGGCTGATCCGGATCATGAGAGGGAGATAACTAGAAGGATAAGAATGGGGTGGAGCGCATATGGCAAATTCTCGCAGATCATGAGTGGCAGTTTACCAATTTCCCTCAAGAGGAAAGTGTACAACAGCTTTATCTTAGCGGTACTCACCTACGGGGCAGAAACGTGGAGGCTAACGAAAAGAGTTCAGCTTAAGTTAAGGACAACGCAGCGAGCCATGGAAAGAAAAATGATAGGTGTAACGTTAAGAGACCGGAAGCGGGTAGAGTGGGCGAGGGAACAAACACGGGTTAATGACATCCTAGTCGAAATCAAGAGAAAGAAATGGGCTTGGGCAGGCCATGTAATGCGAAGGCAAGATAACCGCTGGTCCTTGAGGGTAACGGAGTGTATTCCAAGAGAAAGTAAGCGTAGCAGGGGGCGGCAGAAGGTTAGGTGGGCGGATGAGATTAAGAAGTTTGCAGGCAAAGGGTGGATGCAGCTGGCAAATGATAGGGCTAATTGGAGAGACATGGGAGAGGCCTTTGCTCTGCAGGGGGTGTAGTAAGGATGATGATGATGATGATGATGATGATGATGATGATGATGATGATGATGATGATGATGATGATGATGATGATGATGATGATGATGAAGCAAATAGATACTTCCCGCGTCGTCAGACTGGAGAGGCAGGAAAAGATAATCTTTGAAGCATATCTCAGATTGTAGCCACAACAGCGCAGAGCACGCGTAGGGACTTCGCAGCCCAAATACCTGTTATGTCTTTGTTCTTACTGGCGTTACATTGTGTCGCATATGACAAAGTAATGCTAATGCGTTGTTTTCTTCAAGCCCCTGGTTGCGTTGCGGCCGTCTGCCGCGTACCGCTCCAAGCGATCATTTATCTACGAAGACAAAAATGTTGTTCTGGGAAAAAAAAAGGTCTTTCGTCCTGAAAATCCCCACTGGAAAATAATAAAAATGCAGCACGACGGCACCCGCTTCGCTGGAGCTCGCGCAATTATACCTATACTGACGCGAGCTTGCACTGGAATCGCGAGGCGGGTCGGTAGCAGCAGCAGCCGAAGCACGTGGGAAACCCAAACGAGGGCGCTGCCGGCGCGCGCCGGGCATCGGGCTCTCCAATCTCGAGGGTCACAGCGCTACTGCCTTTTCAGCGGGCAGGGCCGAACGGCGGTGGCCGCCCGCCCCACTGTCCCGCTCTCTCGGACGCTGCCTGTCTTCTGCTGTGTGCGCGCCGGTTGCTTCCCCCCGGCGTTTCTGTTGGCACCGCGATGGACGAGGGCAGTGAGCTATCGCATGGGACTGGCTCCAGCCGGCGCCGCCGGCGACAGCGTTCTGCGGTTGACGCCGTGGCGCTGGGAAGCGCGTAGAAAGCGCACGACGCGTTCGGCGCGCGCTGAGAGCGCATACGGCGCTGGCGGTTTCGAGTCATGGTCAACGCTGGAGGAATCCTGCAGCTCCCAACGTGACCGACGACGAAGCCGCCACCGCAGGTAAGCGCGTGTCAACGAACGTCGCAGTTACCTGTTGTCAGATGCTCCAATCGTGCGATTGTAAGAGCGCCGGTCACAAGCTGAATGGCATTCGGCGCGCGTATCTCGAAGGGCGAAAGCGTGCAGAAAGCTACTTCGATCACAGTACCAGCAAAATCAGGCGTGCTGGACACGCCTGATTTCGCTCCTCTCTAACTGCCTCTTCGTTTCTTGAGTGAGAATCCTGCAGTGCAAACGCTGGTTATATATCTAGAAAGCAGCTTGTATTGAAAAACCTGGGTCGTTTGTTAAGAAGAGAACGTTCATTTTCAAGCTTTACTCAGAGCATTTTGTGGAACCATCGTGTAAGGTCATCGTGGGATTAATAAACAGTATGAAGGATCAGGAATGATATATAAGGGCTGCATCACAAACCCAAGACTCGTGACTAAGACGAAGACCGACGACCGCATTATGGGTTTTCTGAATGTCAGAAGTCCATTTTAGTTCCCGAAAGCAGATCCTGATCTGTATTCAAGCGGTTCGTGTAAAGTCGGCATCTGTCTGGAATGAGAAATCATGACATAGTTTCCATGGCGGTTAGTTCGCGCGTATTCGCTGCCTCTTGCATAGTATAACCCCGACCCGAAAGAACCGATGCCGATTCCACTGGAAAATATTTTATTGCTGCATGGAGCTGTTCTCATTAGGTATACTTTCAAACGCAGACATAAGCAGGCAATAATAGCCAGCAGATTTCAACATGCCTGTATACGGGTCAGATGGCTGAACGATGACTGCAATTCACGATTTCTTTAGTTGCATAGTTTCGGCTGGAGAAACTGAAACACCGGCTTCTCTGGGCGATCTCAAATGACGATGCGCTTCTATATACTTGCGTTTCTAACACTACTAAGCGCGGGTATAAACCACGTGTTCTGAGGTCGTCTTAACAGGCTACAGGTTTGTCTGCTGGTAGGAACTGTTAATGGGCTGAGTTTTAACTCAAAAGCTTGCAGGATGTAGCAGGCGTCTAAGATCAAAGCGCCTTACAGTTTGTGCAAACGCTCACTCTCACAACTTAAAAGGTTTGTAATTGAACAACGCCCAAGCCGCAGTAGCCTGACATGCGCTTGCAGAGTGACATACACTTCCAAGCATTGCACCGTGTCCAACCATTTACTCAGGCAGGACAGCGCCAGTCCCAACGCTTCTGGTTATTATTGCTCAGAGCCTGGTGGCCCTGCAAGATCTGCTAGTGAGCGCATTATAAGGAGAATTTCTGTGTGTATAAGTCTGTGTGCTAAACCAGTAAATTTTTATTCTCGTTTACATTAGACTAGAGGCTTGATATATGGGTGTCTTATGGTGTCCATACTTTTTTACTTTCTTTTCTTTTTGACATAGTCAAAACTCTTGGATATGTAAAGCTAATAGTATCGCTGGCAAATCAAAGTCCAGTATGGAATGAAAATTATAAAATTATATTTGGAAGGAAGCACGAAAAGGGAGGGAAGTAAGACGACGACGCAAACGCTTCGTCTTGCGTCGTCCAAAGTTGCCCTGCATCCGTGCTCGTCTCCTTTCAACGAAGTCAAACTCGTCCAACCCTCCAAAAGATCGGCATGTCAGTAGTTTGCACTTACCTGTTGGTTGAAACGGAACACAAATGACGGTACTGGTAACGGCACTCCGTTCAGTACGTGGAAATGTCGAACCCGGACTAACACGTATGCTGTCCATGTCAATCAGCACGTTAACTTTTGAGCTCAGTGGAGTACCTTCAACGCATTAAGAACTGGTAAATCGTAAAACTCTTGAAGCATCAAGCGTCTTTAGTGGCGATCATTCCCTACGGACATGCGGTGGAAACAAAAACTGTCACTCAAGACCAAAAGAGACTAGAAAGTCAATGGGCCCGGAATAGACGTCATAAAAGCCGAGTTGAACGCGCAGAATTTCAGTGATAATTAAAACATTTATTCTAGGCAAACATTTATTCTATATAAAGCAACAGTGATAACTACTCAATTACGCGCTGGTGAAAAGCTGTAGCTGTGCAGGTAATTTGTCAAAGGCGATCAAACTTAACCACGAAAGTTTTGGTAATATCTGAAACACTAATACTGACTTAGCGAATTAAGTCTTAATTTCCTCATTCACGTCGTTGTATATGGCGTGTTCCGAAGTGATTTGGATAGAATGCATTCCATTATTCGGACGTGAGAAAAGAACTAGACGGCGCGTAAATTTTTTTTTTACTTTTCTCACGAGAAAATGCTAAAAGTGTCTATCTTTGACAAAGAACTTGTTTGTCGATACTTAAAGCGATGAGAAAAGGCACAGAAACACAGTCTACGCACCGTTCAACTAATACGTTCCTTTTCGTTAAAGAATGTTGAGTTTTCAGAGCAACGTCATAGCGCAATGAAAGCTGTGTTGAAAAAAAGATGCCGTCAGTTTCAAACCAGACTTGACAGCAGCAGTCTATATTAATTGTGGATATACTCTCCAATGAAAGTGGGCACGCTGGCGAAAACACAAAGCTACAGGAAAACAACACTGCAGTATTTGCGAATGAATACCAGGCGAATTTCTTACTAGACGAATAGAACATAAGTTATTATCAATTGCTTGTACGTTGGTTTGGCCCATTGTGGCTGTGAGAAAATAAGAAAAAGAAAGGCATATACATATGACGGGCAAAACAAGCATAATCCGCGACGAGTACCTCTTTTTCTTCAGCTAAATTAAACTGTAAATCAAAATATTTTGCTGTTTACACGGTTCTTTCTGGCCTTAAGCTTCTACAGCGCAGAACCGAGAATTCACGCCCAAAAAAAGGGCACGTTGAATTCGTTGTTTCCAATTTTTTTTTTCTTGAAGGGCGGGGGAGGGGGGGGGGGGTTACAGAGGGAATCATCATTGCCGCTGAAATTCGGGAGGTCCGCTGACATTTTGTCTCAAAATCAACGACGTCACTACACTCTGTCGGTGTATATTGGCCTATCCGCGAAAATACAAAAAGAAACGAGTCCGTGGAAGCAGTCAACTTCGCTTTTTTTGCAGTATGCGAGCCCAATCAAATTAACGTAAGAGGGGAATTTCCCTATCGGCCACTTCCCGCGTATCCCACTCCCCCTCTTCCCTCTCTTCCCACTTCTCGTGAAAGGGACGACATCGGACGACCAGCCTCAACCGCAAACTTCTTACGAAACAGCAGCATAGGAAAGGGCATGCAAATAGCGATCGAAGGAATTCGTAGAAGCCTTATCATCACCCGACAATCGATACAGGCCCGCTGCAGAGCCTGGGTGTGCGCGCCTGTGGTGAAATTCATGAGTGAAGAAGATCGATGAGGTGTTTGCAAGCACTCTCTCGGAGGCAACTTCGTGCGCGTGGCAGTTGCTTGCTATAGCATCCATGCAGCTCGGGGCGCCTGATGGGGAGTCACTTCGGGTAAGCCAATCGACTTTTAAATGCGCAAATGTGTCATTGTGCTGGCGTTTCTCTTTCCTTCGAGAGGATCGCTGGGGTGTTTAATGTATGCGCTTTAAAGGGTATTTTTCATTCAACCATATCTCGTGCTCACAACCTTGTGACTTTGTACAATAACCATTACTTCTTTCCAAAAAGTAAGGCAACTCAATGGTATCTCAAGCGTGGTAATTAAAACCATGCTCAGTGTTTGTTATGACAGCAGAGTACGTACAACAGCGGCCTATTTCATCTGTTCCGGCCTCCCTTTACAAAAGGTCACAAGCAGATAACAGTAGTGGAGTTAAACAGGAAGCGAGGCATGCTTAAAAGAGAAACGTTATTCGATGACTTTGTGGATTTCCACAAAGCAGACCACAATTTGCGACCGTGCAGAACAAAATAAATCCAAGCTGCAGCCCGTCATACACAGCATAGCAAATTCATAGCTGAAGGACAAAGCACAAAACTTTGCTACCGAGTGATGTCAGAAATAAAGGCAACGAGAGAGCAGACCTCTGTGCTACTGAAGCTCGTGGCAAGCAAATAAAAAAAGTAAATATTCCCTTTAAAGATTGCATGAACTTAGTACACTGTAAATTAAGAAAAAAATGGCAGCCCGATTGGAACAACGAAGCAAATAATGAACTACACTTCAGAAAACCAGTTTTAGATTAATGGAAATCCTGCACCCACCAGGAGCGTTTCAAGGAAGTGATTATCTGCCGTCTTCGTATAGGACACCCACACCCCACACATAATTTCCTACTAACAAAACAAAACAAGCCCCAATGTGAATTATGCGAAGACGAGCTAACCGTAAACCATGTTTTATTTTCATGCAGAAAACTCGAACCAGTGAGAAAAAAAAAGCATTTTGCAGTTTTTTTACAATAAACATATACCATTCCATCAAGCATTGGTCTTAAGTGAAGATGCACTTGTCGACTTTTCGCATGTTTTTAAGTTTCTAAAGAGAGCAGGTGTTTTAAACAAATTGTAGCGCTGATAATATATATAATATATACAGTAATTTATAACAACATAGTCCTTTAACCACACCTCAGCCAATTTCTCATTCCTGAGAAGAAAGCTGAGGTCTTTATTAGATTGGTTGCGAGCCTCGACATCCTTGCGCAGGCAAGGATGGTTGCAGAGGTTGCTCGACTTTCATTAAAGCTTTTACTATTGCCCATTTTTGAAATGCCTTTCCTTTGGCATCACTAGATAGAAAAACTAGCGTTTTAGGCCGTCTACACCACCGATCACATTTCACATTTTCATAAAATTCCGCAGATAATTTTTTGATACCTTGTGCTTGGCACATGATGCCTTAGCTGCCTATGTGCCATTAAACCCAACACAACACAACGCAAGTTGTAGCCGTCCACGTTTATACGCGAATGTACACAAATTTTCGTTCCTCTAATCATGTTCACTGGCCCTAGCAAAGGCGACACTGCTGCCGGTGAGACTGGCCCCTCGACTGTAGGTGAAGGACTTTATTGGGTCATAAAAGTAAAAAAATTAGTGGTTTTTGAGGAAAGGAAATGGCGCAGTAACTGTCTCACTTCTAGGTCCACAACTCAACCCCGCCGTAGGGGAAGGGAAGCAGGTGAGAGTGAAAGAAGGGGGAGGGAAGAAAACAATCGTCCTTGGTAAAAGGTGGAAAAAGGTTATTTTTTTTTGGGGGGGGGGAGGGGGGGAGGGAATGCTGCCAGTTCTCAGTTGCAAACAAGGGGTAGGGATAAGGGAGAGACGGGTTTGTAAGCACGTTTCTAGTCGCAACGGAGTCACGAGAAATCGGGTTACTTCGCTATTCCATTAAAAAAGAAAGATATTGGCGAATAGCTTAAACGGATTTGTATGCAAAGCAAATAAACAGACTTCAGTGGCAAACATGTTCAGATATAGGTTGGACAACGGAATAAAATTCGCGGTGCACCACGCCGTGCCATTTCCTGTGGCTACGGTGCGGCCTCACCGATAAAGAATGAAAGAAAAAAACAAATTTCCTCTCCATGTCAGTGCATTTCTCTCTTCGGTTTCCGGCAGTAATAACCATAGAAAACGAGAGCGCTAACTAGCGAATTCATGACCTCAATAGAAAGCCGACTAGAGGCACAGGCGGGTTAATTTATTAAACCGGGTCGCGCCTCCGAAACATATTCCGTGTTAAGTAAGCTCCGCGTAATATCGGGTCGTTCGGTTAGAGAGAGCGCCCTCACGCCGTCCGGCCCGCCGCTTTCCCTCGCTCCCCTGTGACGACGTGAAGGGGACTCGCGACTCTGAAAACGCGGTAGGCGGTGGGCTCTGACCTGGATTTGACCTCGCGAGATTCGGCGACGTGACATCGGACCCTGCATGACCGCGCCGGAAGAGGGGCGGATGCACCCCGCACGACACACCGCGCCCTTCTCATTGCTTCTGCAGCGCGGGTTTTATTGGTTCAGAGCAGGACAACGAGATGGAAAGCGACGAAGAGAAAAAGGCGCCTTCTGGAGCGGGGATTGATTGTCAAGCCTTTCACGATGCGATTATCTTATGCGCATTTCTCATCGTGCTAATTGTTTCGAGTCGCCACGTCTGGATATTTACAGCAGCGCTCTGCGCGACCGGCGACAAAGCCTCTGCGCGCTCCAAATGCGCCAGGGGTACAGCTAATGCGAACGATAACAGGTCTGGACTTGTGCTCGTTGAGGCCTCGCGTCCGTATATATCGAAGTTCTGTAGTTATACACAAGGCAGTATTGTGGCGCTACTCAAAATTTCCAACTTTAGAACCAGTTGCCGCGTTGATGGCCCAGGGGAAGCGGATATATTTGTCACAGTTAAGTCGCGTGTAAAATGTTGCACAGTTTAAGAAAAGCGTCGCAATTCAACGCTCTCAAAAAGGGCATACAATTTCTTAGCATCCTCAGCATGCGTTACTTAGCAGGTCGACATGTATGTCATCAAGCCGCGATGCAAATTCTGTGAACGAATGCATGGGAAAGAAAGAACGCAGCACATCTCTTGCTTTTGTACGGCATAGCTGCCATCGACGCCCCCCTCCCGACTGCGCACACTTATTCAATGGGACCTAAGCACCTCCGGCATCCGCCTCCTTTCGAATGTTGAACAAGTGCCGGCAAAAGGATGTTTTCGTGACTGATTGGTACGCTTCTAGTTTGCGTTTTCAGCTGTGATTCATACGTTGGGCATATTTCGTGTCGACCAAAATACCTGTTTTTCACTGTCATTAGGTCCCAGCAACATTTCTTATTACAATAATAATAATCAATCAATCAATCAATCAATCAATCTTTATTTTTCGGTGCCCAGGAACAACCCAAAGGTCTTGGTGCTGGTACACCATTCACGCGCACAAAATGAAAATTTATTTCACCACAAAGGAAGACACTCAGGGGAGGTAATGCAGCATTCAAGGCGATAGAAAAAAAAGACACATAAACTAGGCGTGACAGCAAGCATGAAGCAAAAAAGCGAAAACAAGAAAACAGCGAGAACAGCGGTAAATGAAAACAGCTAGAAAAGGCAACAGACATATAAACAACTAATGAAACAATAAACAAAGAGAATGAACACAAGAACGACCGATAACAGCCAAGTACAGCATACAGCAAAATACAAACAAGAATAAAGCCAATACTAATAGGAACGAATAAGAAACCTCTGAAATACAAGCTAGAAATACAATCATACACGATAAGAAATGTAATTAGTGAACGCGTTACAGACAATCAGGCGTGAGTACACAGTATTAAAGAAATAATATTAATGAAAACAAGTACACGTGATGAACAATTAAGGAGAAATAATAATAATATTATTAATAATAATAATAATCTTACTATTATTGCATAATTCTGGAAAACTACCTGATCAATCATTTTCAAGTGGTCGCTACTGATGATAAAGGTGTTTTCAGTTGTAAGCAGTCGCTCAATGCTACTATGCCTCAGGGGTGAATTGTATCGCCAATGTTGTTCAACATTTTCCTTAATGACGTCCCTTTGGCAATTTCCAGAGGTTCGGTGTTCCAGTATGCTGACGACGACGCTGTGTTATTGGCGCTGTGTTATTTTGTTGCAAAATGACGTGTACAATGCATTGCGTTGGTTCCCTTACAGTGTAATTGTTATCTATGCCCCAAAAAGTGCCAGTTTTCTGTTTCCGCTCTCCACTCAAGACTACGGTAATTAACATGCCTCTATACTTACGCAATTCGGACTGCATTTCTTGTAAATGTACTCCGATTGCATACATGGATTCTGTTAAACATCTTAGAATATCTTTTGATACTAACTATTATGGGAACACCACTTATCGTATGCTTGTTCAAAACTTGTCTCAGTGGCATGGTTGCCGTTCAACATCAATCATTTAGTGCCCTTCCTTGCAAAAAAAAAGAAGAAATGTACGTGCTTTGACTTGCAGTGTGTAGATATATGGCTTTACTGTCTTGTTTCTGGTACGATCGAGCGTAGGAGATGCTGGGTCGACAGCATTATAAAATATATTCTTAAAAATGTTGCCCACAATTCCCCAATTTTAACAGCTGCAAATATTTTATGCGAACTTGGTCTCCCGAATTTTCAATCCTTGTCCCTCGAAACTGTTGAAATCAAACATTTTTGGAACTCCACTTTTAAACACGAAAATAACTCCACACAGGAACCCAGAAAACAGTATCGGCATATTTTGCCCCGCCGCGGTGGCTCAGTGGTTAGGGCGCTCGACTACTGATCCGGAGTTCCCGGGTTCGAACCCGACCGCGGCGGCCGCGTTTTTATGGAGGAAAAACGCTAAGGCGCCCGTGTGCGGTGCGATGTCAGTGCACGTTAAAGATCCCCAGGTGGTCGAAATTATTCCGGAGCCCTCCACTACGGAGCTATTCGTTCCTATCTTCTTTCACTCCCTCCTTTATCCCTTCCCTTACGGCGCGGTTCAGGTGTCCAACGATATATGAGACAGATACTGCGCCATTTCCATTCCACCAAAAACCAATTATTATTATTATTGGTCCCTGTTCAACCACAAGGTATGTTGCCGCTTGACGATGTATTATGTCCCAAATATTTTCAACTAGTTACCAGATTAAATTTTTTCCACGACTTCCAAAATCATTTTGAGAAAATTGTTAAAGAATTAAGGGTAAAACAGCTGTTAACGCGTAGAGAAACTTTACAGTGGGGTTACATTTAGTGTTTCTCGTTCTTTTTCATTTGTTTAGGTAGGCCCACCCATTTTTATTCTATTCTGCATTTCTCCTAATTATTATTTGTATTTTTTTCTTTGTCCATATGCTCATGGATCACTATTTATGTCAATTCACCATATGTATTGTAGCACATCTTAAGGCGCCGTCATACAAGCCAGCTACAGGCTCAGAATGGCTTGTTTCTGGGGTAGTACACTTAGTAGAAATGAAAATTATTATTATTATTATTATTATTATTATTATTATTATTATTATTATTATTATTATTATTATTATTATTATTATTATTATTATTATTATTATTATTATTATTATTATTATTATTATTATTATTATTATTATTATTATTATTATTATTATTATTATTATTATTATTATTATTATTACAGACCATTCCAAGTTTCTGCGCTCCTGCACTCCCTCTCCCCTCTGGACAGAATGCAAAAGTTGTTTAATTCTCTTTGTCCTCACCTTGATATATTCGAAAATTCTCTCCCTTCCTTTATATTGGATGTCCGTGACGTTCCACTTTGAGCACTCTTTTTCTCATACATAACTTCCCCTTTCATGCATTTTGTCTTGACTACACTTGTGCGTTTGCACCGGTATTATATTGTTTTTTTCTCTCCTTAATTGTTCATCACGTGTACTTGTTTTCATTAATATTATTTCTTTAATACTGTGTACTCACGCCTGATTGTCTGTAACGCGTTCACTAATTACGTTTCTTATTGTGTATGATTGTATTTCTAGCTTGTATTTCAGAGGTTTCTTATTCGTTCATATTAGTATTGGCTTTATTCTTGTTTGTATTTTGCTATATGCTGTACTTGGCTGTTATCGGTCGTTCTTGTGTTCATTCTCTTTGTTTATTGTTTCATTAGTTGTTTATATGTCTGTTGCCTGTTCTAGCTGTTTTCATTTACCGCTTTTCTCGCTGTTTTCTTGTTTTCGCTTATTTGCTTCATGCTTGCTGTCACGCCTAGTTTATGTGTCTTTTTTTTCTATCGCCTTGACTGCTGCATTACCTCCCCTGAGTGTCTTCCTTTGTGGTGAAATAAATTTACATTTTGTGCGTGTGAATGGTGTACCAGCACCAAGACCTTTGGGTTGTTCCTGGGCACCGAAAAATAAAGATTGATTGATTGATTGATTGATTGATTGATTGATTGATTGATTGATTGATTATTATTATAAGCTTGTATTTTAGAGATTTCATATTCATTCATATTAGGATTGGTTTACTCTTGATTGTATTGTGCTCTGTGCTTTACTTTGCTATGATAGGCCGTTCTTATTTTCATTTCCTTTGTTTCTTCTTTCGTTTGTTATTTATATGTCTCTTGCCGGTTTAGCTGTTCTCATTTCCCGCGGTTCTCCTCCCTAAAATACTTAATACATAATACATACACAATACATATCCTCCCTAAAATGCATAAGGTGAACCATCCTGGCCGTCCAATCGTGTATAGCAATGGAGCTATGACGGAGAACATCTAATTATATCAACTTTCTCATCAAAGACATCCCTCCCAGTTTTCCTTCTTACATCAAGGACACAAGCCATTTCCTTCGGGAGGTTTCCAAATTTACCATCCCCACAGGAAGCCTTCTAGCGACTATGGATGTTTTCTCCCTGTATACAAACATCCCGCACGCCGACGGTATAGCAGCAACGCTGGCAGCCTTCGAAAACTCAAATTCTTCGGTAGATTTGGACAATGGAACTCTTTCCGTCCTTCTTGAACTGGTCCTGAATTCGAACAATTTTGAGTTTCATGGTGAGCACTACCTCCAGATAAGAGGTACTGCGATGGGCACAAAAATGGCACCTAACTACGCCGTAATCTTCATGGCGTCACTACAAGTTCCCTTCCTAGAGAAACAGCCAAAAAAAAATCACTTTTCTACAAGCGTTTCCTGGACGACGTATTTCTTGTATGGGAACAAGATGAAGCTAGCCTGTTGGAATTCATTGCTCAGTTTAATTCCCTGCACCCTTCAATCAGATTCACCCACAGTATCTCCTACTCGAGAACTAATTTTCCGGATGTGGAGATATCGGTAGACGGTAACTGCCTTTCGACTACGCTAAAAAAAAAAAGCCCACGGATAGACGGCAATATCTTCATTTCCAGAGTAGCCATCCGAAACACCGAAAAACAAGCATTCCATACTCTCAGGCGCACAGATACCGAAGAATATGTTCTACAACAGAGGAATTTGACCAACATACAAGGACTCTCAAAGCCGCTCTGTCACGACAGAAATACCCCGGGGAAATAGTCGATGACGCGATTGAACGCGCTCGCAACCTAGAGCGCACATCCATCCTGGCAGAAAACGAGGTGCAAGACGAAAGCAAAACAAACTTAATCTCTACCTTCTCCTCAACGGCTCCCAGAGTAAGTAACATACTAAGCCGTCATTTTAATATAATCAGACATAGGAATAGGTTGTCACTAATATTCAAGGAACCACCCAAAGTGATGTACCGCCGGGACAAGAACTTGCGAGACTTGCTTGTCAATGCGAAAACAAAGAACTCTACCCACGGTGGGTGCCACCTATGCGAAAAACCTCGGTGCAAAGTCTATCCGCACATTTTAGACACCAAACTGGCAAAATGCAAATTCGACAACTTTGTGCTTCACATAAGCGAAGACCTTGACTGCGACTCAAGCAATGTGATTTACAAACTTCATTGTGAAGTGTGTGGGCAAGAGTATATTGGTCAGACGAAGACATCATTTCGCTTCCGCTTCAACAACCACAAAGCCCACTTGTCATCCTTACCCAGCTTAACCCTTTCCAAGCACCTACGTCTGCCACTCCACAGTTTTGAAAACATCCGCGTCATCCTTCTCCAGTCCGGGTTCTCTAGCACCTATTACAGGGAACAAAGGGAGTCATACCTCAACCACAAGTTTGGCACGTTCTCCCATGGCATGAACGCTACTCCTGGGAGGCTCTCCTGCTTGAAGGAGACAACGTAGGAAATTTCGCCCGTCATAAGCTTTGCACAGCCTTATAAATCAAAATACGCCGGATGTTGTTCTTGATCAGTTCAACCACGCTCTGAAATGGCTGGGAATCTAGCTGTTTATTTTCTCAGTAATCTTTGTCCAACCTACAGCCAGCATCCATGTTCTATCTGGAATAGACACCTGTATTCTCACTCTATCACCAAGCCAACTGGAACCACGCGGCAGCCCCGCGGGCCGCAGACTTTTCGCGGTTTCCGCACACATGTATTATTATTATTTTATTTTTAAAACTTTTGTTTTATATATTTTTTTATTATGTGTAAGGTATTCCGCTCCTTATTCATTCTCATTAACCATTTCGTATTTGTTTGGGGCCACATTCTATTCATTTTTTGTGTGTGAATATTTACTTCTGTCAAAGTTCTTTGTCCTGATAATTTTTTCTGCTCTTTTTCCTTTTCGTTTTCTCTCCCAAATTCCTCTCTGCTTTCTCATTACGCACTCGGGCTTCGCTCAATATTTGTTGTCTTTTTCCCCCACGGCTGCCACTTTTTCACGGGAAGCGCACTGCCGGACACGGGTTGAAACGGCCTAGTATATTTATGGGAAGAAGGGCGCCAGGATGTCTGGTAGAAAAGCCCGACGGAAGGGCCTACCGAAGAAAAGAAGCAAAGATACGCATGCGACACGGTCGCAGGTTGCCGCTGCGGCGCGCAACAAGTGTTTCTCGTGCGCGTCCCCAGCAAGCGTCTCAGGATACCTGATACGGGCCGCACGCGCAGACCCGGCGGAGTCTTGCGGGAGTGCCCTAGAGGGGGGGGGGGGGGGGGGGGGGGGGGGGGAGTGCGGTCTCTCGGTGCGCCGAGAGCCGTGTGTAACACTCCTTTCCCTTTTCTATCACTGTTAAAGTTCGTTGTCTTTTCTACTCCTTTACTATTTCCACCTCCCCGTTTTTCCCTGCGTTTTTCTGTGTTTTATTCAGCCGCTACCGCTGCGTGGTCCATAATACGGCCCCTTGACCTCACTCTTAACTTTGCTTTAGGGGCGGAGATTATACCTCCTCGCTCGCTATGTGTCCTTATATAGACAAAACTGTTTCATTGTAAGCCTGCCCTGATGAAGTGAATACCATTCCCGAAACTGTTGGCACAATAAACCATTAAAACGAACAGTCGCGTTTGTCGTAATAGTGTACTTTATATATATATATATATATATATATATATATATATATATATATATATATATATATATATATATATATATATATATATATATATATATATATATATATATATATATATAATAGATTTATTGCGCAAAAGAATACAAAGCACAAGAAACGGGCCTGTCAAAGCCACCAATGGCTTGAAGGACTTGGCCCGACAAAATCAGCGGACGAGTGTGCTATATTCATATCAGTATCGACGAATAACGAGGTAAATGCAGGAGTGCTAACAATTAAGAACCTGAACACAAACAAGGAGCAAATCGCGATAAAAGGATGAACACCAATAAGATAAGATGTACATATTTCAGAGATGATGACCAATGCATATTAGAAGTACTGAAACAACCGCGTTAAATGAACAAATAATGTTTTTCAATTCCTTTTTTGGTGTAATCGAAAATGCCTCATTTGGCAAATCGTTCAGAATTTTCGGCACATAAACACAGCGTCTAGTTTCCCCTTATCTTGTTGAGGAACGCGGCACTACAAAGCGAACACTATTACGAAGGCTTAGGTGGCCGTGGAGCATGTTTTAAAATCACTAAACCAAAAATGCCGTAGCGTCCGGTGCTCTTACCAACTGAGCTACGGAGGTCGTGGGTTCGGATCCCACCGGCGGCATGGTTGTTTTTTCTGCTGGTTTATATGTAATTTTCTTTTAAAAAAAACTAATTGATTGGCACTAGATACTTAAAAAATAGAAACATTCCCCTATGCACCTTGTTTCGGTGACTGTTGGCTTCCTTAATATGTTTGTCAAACGAGCCCCTCACTTCATTTAACTGTCTGCTAATAGCTTAACGGGGATCTCGGTTATGGCAGTCTTGATGCCATAGGTAGCATAAGAGGGCTCTCGCACATTTTCCGCCCTCGCCGTTAGATGATGTTCTACGTCACAGTTGCGGTATTACAGGACGTGCTACGTCCACCGCTATGGACGAGGGTGGCGCTGGTGAACACTCTGAAGGTTCGCTTACACGCAAAATACAAGTACCCACGAAAGCAGCAGATTGGACAGCCGTCGCCGTAGCTCAGTGTGTAAGAGCACCGGACGTGATATTCGGAGGTCGTGGGTTCGGATCCCACTGGCGGCATGGTTGTTTTTTCTGCTGCTTTATAAGTAATTTTCTTTAAAAAACTAATTCATTGGCACTAGATATTTTAAAAAAATAGAAACATTCCCCTATGCACCTTGTTTCGGTGACTGTTGGCTTCCTTACTATGTTTGTCAAACGAGCCCCTCACTTCATTTGCCTTGTCTGTATATATATATATATATATATATATATATATATATATATATATATATATATATATATATATATATATGTGTGTGTGTGTGTGTGTGTGTGTGTGTGTGTGTGTGTGTGTGTGTGTGTGTGTGTGTGTGTGTGTGTGTGTGTGTGTGTGTGTGTGTGTGTGTGTGTGTGTGTGTGTGTGTGTGTGTGTGTGTGTGTGTGTGTGTGTGTGTGTGTGTGTGTGTGTGTGTGTGTGTGTGTGTGTGTGTGTGTGTGTGTGTGTGTGTGTGTGTGTGTGTGTGTGTGTGTGTGTGTGTGTGTGTGTGTGTGTGTGTGTGTGTGTGTGTGTGTGTGTGTGTGTGTGTGTGTGTGTGTGTGTGTGTGTGATGCTTAAGACGATCAGTTCAGCGAAAACCTCTCCCCGCAGCGGCTTTCGTGCTACAGGGGCCGAACTACGGAACGACCACAATGTCAAAATAGTCACAAAACTGTCACAAAGACCCGCTCCAATCGGTTGGCACGGACTGACGGACATGTAGACCAATTGCAGCGGGGCAAATGGACCCCTTTGTGACAGGTCTGTGATTTGATCATTCCGTAAGTCGGCCGCAGTTCAACTTTACAATAGCTCTGTTCAGCCGTTAGCACACGTTTAGCAGGTGGCGCCGGCTCCATCCGTCGACGGTCTGGGCTCGGCCAAAGGGGAAGCTATTCCGATGCATCCTCCTTACTCTTGCGGTACTCCCGAACAAACGCTGCGCTCCTCTGGAGGCGTTTTTCGCGGTTTGACCGCGAAGTCTTCCTCTAAGTGGATCCTATTGACTCCTACGATAGCGTTGTTTGCCGGAAGGATAACTAGAAATGGCCACATGATGATGTCTGCTCCTCAGCATGTAGCACTTTACTATCTATACATGAGGTATCCCGGTTATATTCATGCATTCGTGCGTATAATGATGGCTCCATAATCTTCAAACTTCATCGTCATCCGCATTTGTAATTCCTGAAAGGAATGAACGAAGAGCATTTGAACTGTTACACACAACAACAATGACTACATAAACTTAAGCTGCTTATTTGGCACTGCAGTTCATATCATCAGTACGATCTCCACGTATGTGAGTAATCTTCAGCGACTCACAGTGCGCATTAAAATACCACTACGCAGTAGTTCGATATCTCGGAACGCAAGTCCGATGTATGAAGCACTTGAAGGATTTTCCAAGGCTACCAAAAAATTCTAAGGACGATTATGATTTTCCTTAATGCGAACTTTAAGCGCAGCTCTGTCAGTGTCTCAGGCTCTCTAGGCTCACTGTTTTGCTTTGCTGTGCCATCAGCACTGCTGGCGACGATATTAGTGCGATAGTAGTAGTAGTAGTAGTAGTAGCAGTAGTAGTGGTAGTAGTAGTAGTAGTAGTAGTAGTAGCAGTAGTAGTAGTAGTAGTAGTAGTAGTAGTAGTAGCAGTAGTAGTTGAACAAGACGACGATGTGCAATGGACAGCTAGAGCGTGTGTTTCAGTTTACCACGAGGCGTGATCGGCTGTGGCGGTAGCCTATAGTACTCTCGTGCAGTTGCCGTCGAAGCTGATCTGTTCGCGGAGCCGTGGGTTCGAATCACGGCCGAGGGCGGCTCAACCCACGAACGGCTGCTTAAGAGCTGCGCTCTATAAGCGGCATACTATAGTCTTTCAATGCATACCCGGCTATTGCCTTATTCCTGGATTGACCGAGGCAGGCGCAGGGGCTAGGCAAGCACACGCGAGTACTACCACTTCTGCCCCAGATAAAAATTCACTATCATCATCAACTACCGCTTCTGGTCTTCCGTTTTTGGCATATGAATTACGTCGTCTATCGAGGTCCGTGCGTTTCGGTATGAGTGAAAAGATGGGGGTCGAGCCAATTATAGATGTCCTGACCTATATTTTATCGATCAACTGCCATGATTTAGAATTTAACCACCTCTCAACATATATTTGGAAATTCCCAAGCACTGCTTGCGATTTGCAACATTTGCCTACATGAAATACATTCTACATGGAATCGGCCGCGCAGACAGCCCACAGTGTGCGTGTGGCCATGGCTATCTTTGGGCACTCCACTTCAAACTTATAAGAAAGACGATCAGTTTTTCCCTCTACCTACCGCGTGACTTCTATTTGCTAGACACTATTACGGTGATTCCGGGGAGTTATTGGTGCTCCGTATAGCAGAGGTTGTACATTGGTATATGATAGTTGAAACAGTCAAATGGGTTTCGAGAAATGGCTGGAAGACAGGGGGTATAAAAGTTACATTGCGGTGAGACTGTGCTGGAATCGTAGCGAGGTCGCGTGCGCTACTGGCTCGGAGTTTTTGGTTGGCTTCGCAAAGATTTTACCGTGGACAGATCACGCAGGTTGGAAGTGATGTTCGTTTTTCTTTTGAATGACCATGCAAATGAGCCTTTTCCTTATGGGACGCAGATGGGCATTAACGTATACACGTGACTGGTTGTCAAGTCGTTCAGCACGTTCTTTTTTTTCTCCCTGTCTGCGCTGATGTCGACTTGTAAGCAAATTTTCTGAACTTGCCATATCTCCGCATATTTACACGAACCCTTTGTACGCCTAATTCGTCACGATTTTTCTCCCGTCATCGAGATCCTGGCTACATGCAGCAGAATGCAGGCGCAAAAACACTATGCAAGCGAGGCTCTGGCATTAGGAATCGAATGTAGCGCTTCGGGTGACGCTTAAGGACGAACGTCAACCAACGCAGGACAAAAGGGCGCTACAGATCGATCTACACGTGTAAGGCGGCCAAGCAGCGATCGGAGGAAAAGTTCCACCACTTATTGTTCTCCTCATGCGTCCTCCACCATCTTTCATCTCACTGTCAGGTCAGTTTCCAGGCGTGACACGCCTGCAGCACCACGCCGTGAGAAGCTGGATGCTTTGCTCAGCCAAGCCGGTCACACGTGCGTTGTACGGGGTGATTCAGGAATTAATTTAATTAATCCTCAAAAACAGGTTTTTTGAGGTAAAAATATGGCTTTTTCAGCATAGTATTACCAGTTTTTGCGGACACCAGAAAACCGGTGAGTCGTCTGAAGCAGTAAGCTGGTTAACTAATTTTTAATAATTAACATTTTAACATTTAGAGTTAGGCGTCTAGTTGCAATTACGAGATTTGTAGCCGGTCGCTAGTAACAGCCATATCAGCTTCTGGAATTTCGAAAATGAGGTTACACGTGGCGCTGTGGCTCGACAAAATGTGGCTTTTATGAACAGTTACGTGCACTGGAAAGGTTGCTTTGCACGCATGCTTTTCGAAACAGCATGTATTTTGGCACGATGCAGCCAAGTTTCGTCTAGCCACAGCGCCGAGGATAATCGCGTTTTCGAAATCCTAAAAACTGATGTGGTTATTACTAACGGACCGAATAAAAATCTCTAACTGCAACCAGTTTTCTGTCTATCTGTGATAGTTAAAAAGTTATCAGAAATTAGTTAATAAGCTTACTACTTCAGACAATTGACCGCCTTGCCGATGTGCGTCAACACCGCTAATATTATACCGCAAAAACCATATTTTCACCCCAAACAGCCTATTTATGAAAATTATTTCGTCTTCCCTGAAAAAGCATGTACAAGGTTTCGCATTTTTTTGTTGTGACACATGGCGTTTATTCTATTTTTTTACGCCAAAATTGAACGCAGAGCATTTATCTTAGCTTTGCATAACACCTTACGCCGTCGGCAGAAGAAACGCCATACGCCAAGGCTGCATCAGACCTGGGAGGAGTTTCCCGCCTTCCGTTGCCGTCCTATACATGCGGAATTAAGCGGAATCAACTGAAAATTTTGAGAAAAAAATCTCGTAACACTGGCGAGCTACGAGAATGCTAAAAATTGGAAAATTGCAATATTCTAGCGATACGACCGCGTTCATTTTTTCAGTATAAAGGCTCACGCTCCCTGCAGTGACTCAACTATTTATCAACTGATTTTAATTAAATGACGGCGGCAGTTATTCCCTCCCTTTGTGTGCTCCTGCTCGCGTAGCCTCTGAGCAAGAGGTATTTCGTGTACTGTTGATTGCTTGGTTTTCAAAAATCTGAATGTCCCCCCACACACACACGCACATGCGCGCACACACACAGAAAGAGACACAGAAAGAGACAGAGAGAAAGAGTCAGAGAGAAAGAGAGACAGAGAGAAAGAGAAAGAGAGACAGAGAAAGAGACAGAGAGACAGAGAGACAGAGAAAGAGACAGAGACAGAGAGACAGAGAAAGATAGAGACAGAGAAAGATAGAGACAGAGAAAGAGACAGAGAGACAGAGAAAGATAGAGACAGAGACAGAGACACAGACAGAGACACAGACAGACACAGACAGACAGGCAGGCAGGCAGGCAGGCAGGCAGGCAGGCAGACAGACAGACAGACAGACAGACAGACAGACAGACAGACAGACAGACAGACAGACAGACAGACAGACAGACAGACAGACAGACAGACAGACAGACAGACAGACAGACAGACAGACAGACAGACAGACAGACAGACAGACAGACAGACAGACAGACAGACAGACAGACAGACAGACAGACAGACAGACAGACAGACAGACAGACAGACAGACAGACAGACAGACAGACAGACAGACAGACAGACAGACAGACAGACAGACAGGCAGGCAGGCAGGCAGGCAGACAGACAGACAGACAGACAGACAGACAGACAGACAGACAGACAGACAGACAGACAGACAGACAGACAGACAGACAGACAGACAGACAGACAGACAGACAGACAGGCAGACAAGCGCGCGCACACACACATAGAGAAAGAAAGAGACAGACAGACAGACAGACAGACAGACAGACAGACAGACAGACAGTGACACAGACAGACACACAGAAGCAGACACTGATACAGACAGACAGACAGATACACGCGTACACACACATACGCACGCACGCACACGCCTTTCTCCTACGACATAGCTTCGGCTTGCAGCAACGCAGCCGTCTCGACGGCAAGCCTACGCGGTATGTACGAGTATTTCGCGGCGGCACATGGCGGGCTGCGTGTTCCGTGCCGCAGAGCATTAGGGAAGCGAAGCCATCAGTATCATCTATTTTTCGCCCGTAGATATATACAATTTCGCTTTCTCACCGTTTTTCGAAGCGAGACCGGCAATAGCGCTATCAACAGGTATTCCCGAACACTGCGAATGGCGTGACAGTGCCTCGTTTCTGTGCCATGCCACATAGCGACAGATGCAACAGGGATCCACTTTCCCCAGCGCCCCGGTTTGCAAGGCATGGACTCGGTCGTCGTCGGCACCCCCGTCGTCGTCTCAAGGTTAATGCGGTACTGGCACCCCGTCTAAACGTGTCGCTTCGCGGACACTATCGAGCGACAAACAGTGCTGGGCGCGTACATGCATGGCATTGTTGGTGCACTCGTGTATTCTCAATGGCCTTCATTAATAACGCCCTGCGCGCATATCGACTCGCGTGGGCAGACAGATGGCATGTATTAGAAAAAGCGAAGGTGAGACTCGCTCGATGAACACCACTTTGCCTTTTGGCGCAACAGCTGGCCAGCACGTGTCCTCTCGTCGGGTTGGGCGTGCTCTTTGTTCGCGCATAGTAACGAAGAGAGGAAGCGGAGAAAAGAAGCGCCTACAGAGGGCGGTGTACGGCAACAGGAGAGCTTCCTCTGAAGACAATGAAGGGCGTGGGGGTGAAAAGTCTAAGAGCTTTATTTACTTTTGTTTTTGAGTTGGCGCGCAATTCTGTTTTTTGTCTAGGCCGGTTGTCTTTTGCAAGACGACATGTTAAGCACAAATATGCGTGCCTTGTTAATGGTCACACACATGCGAGCGTGCCTGTGAGGCACATGCCTTCAAAGTCCCACTTCAATTTGTTTACTCGTTTCCTCTACATGTTTAGCATCCTGACGACCTTTTGTGCTATGACAGTAACAGGTATGTGAGAATTTTTCTTGTTTTCGCATGAAATGGCGTAGGTATCATAGAATTTCAATACACGAAACTTCCGCGTTTATCTGTTGGCACCCCCCCCCCCCCGCGCAAGAAAAAAAATAGTGCGTTCCTAGTATCTACTACGGTGTTGTTTTCTCCTTACTGAAAAGAGAAAAGGGAAACAAGTAATCATGATAGCTACCTGCCCACGGTAGCCAGATTCAGTGCAGTTACCACCCACCTGCCCACTGTGGCGCCCAGCAAGAGCCTTACGGGAGGTCGGGAAAAGCAACCTGGGTCTCATAAGCTATAATGATGGCTGCGCAGTGGTGCAGCAGTTAAGCGATGCGCCACTTCCCAAAGGGGGGCTGTTTGAAACGGCCACCTGCCGGTGCAGTGACGCACCTCTTAACCGCTGCACCACTGCTCCAGGAGGGGTATGAGGACTCGCCGCAACTAATAAATACAATTAAGAGGGCAATGACGTCATCAGCACCGCGTGACCACCAGTGGGCCAATCATAGGGCGCCGCCAAAGTTGAAAATGTGAGCCACCCCAACATTTGGAAGCTAGCCCACCCCAGAAAATAGATCAAGGTGGATTAGAGGTCCGATTAGTATCATCCCATGCGACAAACCAATGCAAGGCACGCGAACATTCCGGAAAGTGAAGAATCATGCATACCTCGTAAGGGCAACGGAACCGGTTGGTTCCAACCGGCGTTTTGGGGGGAAAATTGCAAGAACATTAGACACTCATTATAGAAGCCCCCCCCCCCCCTCCCAGTAGTTTTTTTTAATTAGTGGTGGGCTTCCCTGAAACACCCTGTGTAAAAACTTTTTTTCTTAAGCTTGCTATGTGCAGTTTCTTTTTTGTCTTTATATTTGTCTTGAGTAAATCTATTTCACGTTCTTCAGACCATCTTGACAAAAGCCAGAGGTTATTTTATCTGCGCCTTGTTTCCATCCCGTGAGCCTCTCTTTTTCCGAGAGGCGTATGCACCAGCACGCCCCGACACCTGTTATCGAACTGCAGGCAGGCCCCGTCACTCGGTGCGGCCAGAAGCGCCGCCGTGTTTGGTGAGGCCGTGCGCCAAACTGGGTCATTTCAGGCGATCGTTGAAAAGCGAAGAGAGAAAACTGCGCTCTTCGTTCGCGTCCCCGTTTCGTCGGAAATCCGGAGCTGCAGACGCACGGCCAGAGACAGGCGCTCGATGTTGAACCGCGCGTTCGATAACGACTGTGCTCATATTCAGGCCAGCCGGGCACGCACATTGATTGCTTGCAAGTGCCCCTCTACGGTGAAACTTCATTTCGGCCGCTCCCGCTTTTGTGCGTTTTGACTCCGGCGAAAATACGCCGGAAGCACAACGCGGTGGAGATGAAAACGCTCTTTTATTTCTGCGAACACAGTTGCATTGATAGTGCGCTGCATTTCTATATTTTGCGCTACGGCTCGAAATGTCATCGAAGTTTATATAAAGGTCAGAGAAAAGAATTCGCACAACTGTTTGAACACCCTTCTGTCGCAGCTGGCTTTTCATGGCTCCTGTTTGTTAAACTTGAACCAGATTCATTCAATAACGAATAACGTGTGTCAATACGGGGGAAAAGTTCAAGGCTAATGGTAATTAATGCAATCTGAAATCAATTTCAATAGTTCAATAGGCTGCTGCGCTCTTTTGATAAAAATTGTATTGCAAGCAAAATACCTAAGCGGCAATCTCATTTTCAGCTTTAAAGATGCCGGACATTTTTCCCATGACGTGTGTGTTTTGTTGAAACAGCAGTGTTTTATGTTTTCGCATGAGCACAACATGCTGAGAATTCTGAGTTAATTGAAAAAATGATTCTCTCAGTGGTTCTGCTTTTTTTTCTGATGTAATAGCTTGCAAATTACACGGTAGTACGTTCACAATATGCGACCAAGGGTCCATGTTTCGCAACCAGAACGGAAGACTTGGCACTTCATTGGCGCCTGTGATTTTTAAAGTTGGCTCTGTTACATAGAGGCGTCAGCTGCGGAGGTTCACTCTTTCCACGGACTTCCTAATACCTTTTGCATGAATGAGCTAGCGAGTACACTTCCTTGCGCGAGACGGTTGTTATATACGGAGTCAGCGACTGCGCAGATGCTGCTGTATCCAATTTCCTGGGCTAATGAATGGCGCGTAAACAACTTTGCAGCCCGATTCTCGCAGCGCTATCTACAAATGCTGACGGGCATAGCTTTTACTTCTGCTGTCGAAATAACCTAACAATTCTCCTGAACAACACCCGTGTCGAAACTTCCTGAGCGGCCGAGTTCCCAAGCACGTCACTCTGCTCATGGGCACTACACCCCTCACCAATCACCACCAAATAATCTGCACCCCAGGCCACGAGGCTCTGGGGGGAAATGAGAGGGCACATGCTATAGCTCGAGGCATCATCAGCCGAGCGGAGCCACAAACCGTGCCCGCTTTTACCCCTCTAACTTCTGGGCGGAACGAACGCCTCGAGTTTCAGCGTCTTCAAACGAGACACTTCCCTCCACCTCATAGGAAATTAGACACCCCAGTTGCGTCTCATGGCGGCAGGTACAGACGAACACATTTCCAAACCTCCATAGACTACACCTCATACACCCAACATTATACTCCGACACATGTCCCTGGTGACAGGCCCGCCCTACACTCTTCCACATTTCGTTGGGATGTGGGGCCAAACCAAGCACTCTACAGACGGAAAACACGTGTTTTGAACGGAGGGAGGCGCTGCTGACTGGCGATAGCCTGCAGGACCAACGTGCCCTCGTACAATAGTTCTGCAGGGCAGCTCAAGCCAGTGTAGCCCTGGAATAAGGGCCTCACCCGAGAGCTCCAACAACTCCCCTTCTTTTTAATAAAGTTTTTTCTCGTCCTCCTCCTCCTAAACACGAAACTAACAAAAAATTAGCAATTTTCACTAAATAGATGCCACGCTGCGGTGGCGGCGCGAAATAGTTTAAGCAGAATCAGTGTGCGCGGAACCATGTTTTTCGCTCCGTTGCGTAAGCGGTTCGCCGGCAAATTCAAGAATTGTTGTCAGTGTTTTACTGCAAAAATATACATTTGGATGGTTGTTCCATCAATTTTCACACTACAACAAGACAGAAGAGCCGTTAAGTGCCATGACATTTTTTTTTGTGCCAGCAATGCACCGTGAGAATGTGAATAGCGACTTTCCACGCTGTAGCATGGAAAGCCCACGCTTGTAGTGTCAGGCTTGCCACGATTATAGGGCCATGGCAGTGCAGCTGAAATCCGGCATCGAGCCTGCAAAATACGATTTCATCGAACTAGTAGTGCCATACAAATACGAGGCGCTAGTTGTTAAACATCGCTGAGCATACATGTCTAACGGGCCCGCACTTAACGGGTACTAATGGACGGGAAGAGATTTGTGCCTGATTGTGTCTGGAATGGCAGGCCTTATTACGACCTGCGTGTGGGGTGATATGGTGTTTCATTGCCCACTGAGAGCGAGCTAGGGTTGATATGATGATTTCATTCCGGTTCCATTTGATTTGGAATTCTTTTTTGCCCTCTTTGCTCTTCCCCTCGCTAGTGGCTACTTGAATAACTCAGAATTGGAAACAGTCAGACGAATGGAAATGGGATATAGCGGCTTTACATTCATTGCGTGTCTTCCATTCACTCCTTACAAATAAACTGAGAGCACAAATCATGGTTGACTGCTCCGTGCAAAGAGTGCGCCGGAAATGGTGGCCTCACTGGTGTACCTTTGCGCTTGTGCACATGATTAGAAATTTATATTCGTATTTAAGGTGTCACGCGTTTGATAAAAGTGATGAGCATAAAAATGAAAAAGAACCCAGCTTTGTTGGTTAAAAAGCGACAGTGACTGACAAACATTTCTTATAGCTTGTGGTCTGCGCAACCAGCTTGACAGTCACTGGGCCTTGACTAATGCTTAAAAATTGCGTTCTTGGTTTATTCATTTGCCCTTTGCAGAAGAGCCTTCATCTCCGGTGTCAAAGTTATCTTCAGAGCGCGTCGTCGGGCTAGTGCTCCGCTTTCACACAGGTGGTTTCAAACGCCAGAGAGTAATTTCCTCCTTATTTTTCGGAGAGATAACGACGAAGTTTGTTCAAACTATTTCTCGAATCAAATCGTTCTCGAATCGTTTCTCGAATTCAAATCGTTCGAGTCGTAGCTCAACTCGAACGTAATCAAGAAACGAGCAGCTGTTTGCCTCACACGAGACTACCACTATCGGCGAACAAGCGCAAGTTTCGTCGATAAATTTCATCGTCATCTTCATTCTCACCATAATATTAAAAAAATAAAAAAACTATCAGGACCAATAGCCAGAGGCTAGTGACAAGTCCGACACAAAAGTAGAATATAGGCAACAAATAGAAAGAGCGAAATACATGACAGTGAGCAAAAATCAAAGAAAACACTTGGCGCAATTTTTTGCAGCTCCAATCAGCAATGTGTGTGTGTGTGTGTGTGTGTGTGTGTGTGTGTGTGTGTGTGTGTGTGTGTGTGTGTGTGTGTGTGTGTGTGTGTGTGTGTGTGTGTGTGTGTGTGTGTGTGTGTGTGTGTGTGTGTGTGTGTGTGTGTGTGTGTGTGTGTGTGTGTGTGTGTGTGTGTGTGTGTGTGTGTGTGTGTGTGTGTGTGTGTGTGTGTGTGTGTGTGTGTGTGTGTGTGTGTGTGTGTGTGTGTGTGTGTGTGTGTGTGTGTGTGTGTGTGTGTGTGTGTGTGTGTGTGTGTGTGTGTGTGTGTGTGTGTGTGTGTGTGTGTGTGTGTGTGTGTGTGTGTGTGTGTGTGTGTGTGTGTGTGTGTGTGTGTGTGTGTGTGTGTGTGTGTGTGTGTGTGTGTGTGTGTGTGTGTGTGTGTGTGTGTGTGTGTGTGTGTGTGTGTGTGTGTGTGTGTGTGTGTGTGTGTGTGTGTGTGTGTGTGTGTGTGTGTGTGTGTGTGTGTGTGTGTGTGTGTGTGTGTGTGTGTGTGTGTGTGTGTGTGTGTGTGTGTGTGTGTGTGTGTGTGTGTGTGTGTGTGTGTGTGTGTGTGTGTGTGTGTGTGTGTGTGTGTGTGTGTGTGTGTGTGTGTGTGTGTGTGTGTGTGTGTGTGTGTGTGTGTGTGTGTGTGTGTGTGTGTGTGTGTGTGTGTGTGTGTGTGTGTGTGTGTGTGTGTGTGTGTGTAAAAGCATCGTAGCCGCCACATACGCTTTGAAAACAGCCGAAAATATGGCTTCTGAGTAACTGCTCTGGATGCTGTCATACACCTACCCTGCGCTTTTCTTCTTCCACATCGGCGTACTTCAGCTTTCATGTGCGCTCGAGGAGTAGGCAACTTCAGCGATAATTATCTTTTTCTCGTAAACGTCGTGCTTCGCAAAATGTATAGTCCATTGATCCTTCTTTTCATCATCTGCATGTGCGCGCACGCGTGCATAAATTTTAAGAATTTTAGCCCACCAAAAAGACATTTGCTGATGTCGTGACTTTTCTGGAGCCTTAACTGGACAAAACAACTATGGGAACATTTAAGGCACCTAAGTGAGGAATTAATCAATTTCCCAGTTGCCGCAGCTTCTGTGTGTATTTGCGTCAGTCTTTTTTGCACTTGTCGGAAAATTTGGAAAATTGGCTTTTGCGGAAACGAAATGGCGCAGTATCTGTCACACATATCGGCGGACCCCTGAACCGCGCCGTAAAGTAAGGGATAAAGGAGGGGCTGAGAGAAGAAAAGAAGAAAGAGGTGCCGTACGTAGTGGAGGACTACGGAATAATTTCGACCGCCTGGGGATCTTTAACGTTCACTGACATCGCACAGCACACGGGCTCCTTAGCGTTTCGCCTCCATCGAAACAATGCCGGCGTTGTCAGGTTCGAACCCGGGAACTCCGGATCAGTAGCCGATCTAATTACTCATTACTAAAGCTATTCTAATGTAATTACTATAATAATTACTAATAATCAACCGCCATATTCGGACTGGTAGCTGCAGTGGCAGGTATCCGCTGTGCTGTGACGGTGGCGACATTTTTTATGATTTTTTGTTTTGATTTTCTATTTATCTTGATGTCTAGACACTAGGTTTCTCACAACCCGGTGGACAGGTTGTGATGACGTCACAAGATCCTGCGTCCTCTCTCAACCAATCAACGAATTTCGTAACAACCAACATCGGCACGGTTTTAGAGTGATGATAACTGTAATGCTCTTGTATTAAACGCCTAATGTGCCAAGTTATGCGTTATTGCATAAACAAAGCTGCTAGACGCTCATTAAAAGACAGCTGTCATGCTGAAAATGTAGCTTGAAAGTAACCGCTTAACAGCTTCAGGAAGAGAAAGCCAGACCGCAGTAGCGCTAAGCATTTTTAGCCGGTGCGTTGGAAAGATCACTGATTTCGATATTTTAAAAAACTAAATCAAAATTGGAGGAGACACTCAAGCTCCGCCTTGAGGGTATGGCGCGATAGCGTAATGGTTTAATTCCCATACATGCGGAAGGTCAGGAGCGCTGCCAGGCGCCTTGCCGAAACGCGCGGGACTCAAGTTGCAGTCGTAGTTCGTCGGCACATCGTTCTCGACAAACCCGATGCCACGAACGCCAGCATAGCTTCCGCGCCAAATGAACGGGCAGCAATGCGCAAGCTTCGTGGTGAACGCGCCTTGGATGTGCGCTGCGTTGTTCGCCGCTCACCGCGTGATTCCTGCATGCCCGCACGGCTCCACTGCGCCTGAACGAGACGAGTGGGAGGCGCTGCCGTCGCGCGCTATCTTTTGGGGCAGTGGCGTACATTGTGAGGACGATGAGGAGAGAGTGGTTTTAGTGGGCGCCGCCTCATGGCGCTACGTGAGCGCCTAGCGAAGAGTAAAAGTAACGGAAACATACTTTGCCTACTCGCGACTTCTGTAATTTCCATGCTCATAATTACTAATACACACCACACTACATGTCTCTAAAGCACCCTTCTAAGACAACACCGTATTTCCTAGACGCGCCTTTGTTCTTTCCAAAGCATCAAGCTGGCGTGGCGGACTGGTTAGCCTGCTCGTCTCGCACTCCGGAGGCCTTTGTTCGATCCCCCAACTCGGCCAATTTCCTACTCGGTTTTATTTATTAATGCTTCTGAGATTTTCCGCTCACGACCAACGCCGCGGACGACGACAGCGGCTTTTCTGCGACGCGGGTCCCTTGACACTATCGCGTGAAAACAATGCATTTTTCAGACTTATAAAGTATCTGCGTCACGAGTACCTGTACTTTTGTAAAGTCGGCTCTGTTTCAATGATTAGCTAACTGCGGAGGTGCTTCTGTTGCAGGGGCATCCCAGTAGCTTTTGCATCTTGCGAAGCCCGACGTTTTTATGAAATATAGTTATCGTGATGTTGTCTACTCCTGGAGCATACAGAAGGCCCTTAAATCCTATACTACAATTCACAATGAACAATGGAAGCTGGTCAATTCCAGTGCCAATTGCTGCAAGAAAAAGACTATTTTGCATACCCTCCTCAATGAATGTGTAATTGATTTACGTCATATTACGATTGACGAGCTGTGTCACTTTGTGTGCCATGAATTGAAACCGTTTTTATTCGTTTTCTTTCTTTCTCACTCCCTTGTACTGCTTTAAACAGCATATTTTTTATACTATTTTGTAAGAAATTTCATATGTTGATGTATGCACGTGTTGTTCGTTGAAGAGGGGACCGGGGCCCTGGCCAAGCTGTCTCGCAGTTTTTGCCTATGGCCCCGTCCATCGTTTTGATGAAAAAATAAATATTATTATTTTTACTAGCTAGTTACGCATTCACGACAAATACAGCAAAACGTAAATGCAAAATCAGCGACAATTCACTCCTCTGGAGAACTGGGCGAGTTGGCTCGTCTGCACCCGCTTGTTTTGGCGTCTGCGTTGCGCTACATTACGAATAAATATGAATATGTTGTAATTCATTAGTTTAGATGGAGTGTAAAACCAAGCACTTCTTCTTCTTCCTCTGCGGTATTTCATTTCATTTATTTACACTCAGAGCCGGTTGACGTTATTAAACTGAGTGGGTGAAAAATAATTAAAAATGAAAAACTTATGCTATTGAGCAGATGAAAGTATATAGTTGCACACTGTGGACCTAAGGCGTCTGGTGCAGTGATATACACGGCGGCGCGGTGACGAAGCGTGTCCAGTTCGTATTAGTATTTGATAAAAAAGATTGAAAGGAAAGATTAGTTCGACAACTTGGCACTCCAAGACAGGCAAGGAAAATAAAAATTGACTGTTTAAGCCTTCAACTGAAAAAAGGTTATGAAAAAGGCGTGAGGAATAAATTTGACTGCCTCATGAAAGCTCGGAAAGATTTACTGCTCTATTCATGCTTGACTTGTCACATTAGCTAAACACTAATATCTGGCGAGAATTAACCGCACAAAATGATTTTACATTGATTCAAGAGTTAGAATAAATGACCTAGTGTAAGTATTTCACTCAGAATAAGCGTACTCAAGCTCGCAGCGCGAAAGGATGTTGTATAAACTCAGTTCTGACTACAAAAAAAAAAAGTTGCGATGAAGAAAAACATGCATGCAGCAAGCAGTATCTATGACGCATTCAGATAGCGCTTTACGGAATGTATTATTGATAATGTGTTCGCCAAGTTGATCATAATAAGAAAAAATACTTTAAAAGCATCATCAATATCATAGGTGCATGAATTGAGCTGTGAACCGCATTTGTTGCCCTCATTGTTCTGCTCTGATCAACATGATGGTTCATAGACCAGGTGTCGTATCAAGTACAAATAACATCAAGATCAAATTGAAGAATGACAGAGTCAGAAGAGTTAGATATTAACTGTATGAAGCACAGCCACCTTCAAAATGTCTGATAAATAACTTAACGCAATCCGAATGGCTTATAATTAATTACGACAACAAGGGGGTCCTGCGTGAAACCTTCAAGAACTCGTGGAATTACGGGGAAAATTGGTGGGACCTGGTCATTAGCTGTTACGAACTAGGTTAAATCCTGCAGAAAAACAGTAAGTCCATTTCATAACATTAACACCAAGCTTCAACTTATCAAGCTTGAATAGGAAGTCATATGATGCAGTGTAAGAGGCCACATCGACGTCAATAAATCTGCAATCCTCGGTCTACGAGCAATCCGCAATAGAAAATAAAGCATTTGTAAAAACAACTACTTTTGTCTCACAAGAATGACGCTATTGAAAATCTTGTTAATTAGCTGTGGGGAGACAACTAGACTCGCGATCACAGAAGTGGTTACATGGAATAATCAATAATGCGTGAAGGTTAAATCCCCCTAAAAGAAAAATTGAAGCTGCTGGATCTCTAGTAATAGCTTTATTGAGGCAGGCGTTATGTGGCAACCCAGTGTGGAGCCCGATAACACACACAAAAGATTGCACCATGATGGTTTAAATGAATGAAAAAAATTGAAGTGATGTTTGCATCAGGACATCACAGAAACTGTGTTTCAGAAACAGCCTTCAGGATACCACTGCCTGACCAGCTCATCTAAAAAGAAGATATATCTGCATACAGAAGAAGGTCTGCATGCAGTATTGACAGTTCGGAATGAAGACACCTTAGGATCCGCTACCTGATGCCAAGAAATGCTGCCAATCCAGCGAGCTTTACATTCGTATAAGTGTAAGATGTTTTCCAATATGGCCCCAAGATTAGAAATATAGTGGCTTTTTTCGTGATTGTGATACTACGTAGCTTGTGTTTTTGAACTGGTGATCACTGGTATGTTTATATTTATTTTATTTTTACTGATCACTTAACCTTAATGACATGGTATGGTATGGTTTGGTACGGTACGGTATGGTACGGTATGGTAAGTTACGTTTAACGCCTAGAAGTGGCACCTAGGCAATAGAAAACTCCAAAGTCGAGGACTCTAGGTTAATTTCGTCCACATGAGGTTATTTAACGTACACACACATCGCACGGTACGTGGGTGTGTTTTTTATTATTTTGATATAAATGCAACCGAAGCGCCGTGTTCCCATTCTGCAACCTCGTGCTTATCAGCAGATCACCTCCTCAGCTTAGCCACCACGGTGGGTACAGATTACCTGTCTAACAGAACTGTGGAATTTAAGAACAAATACTTTTATTTTTAACGCTTTTTGATGCATAAATGTAAGCTAAGGTTGCACGCCAGATTTTTTCGGAGGCATTTTTGAGTCCACAGTGCAAGGATTATGGAAAGAAGGTAATCCTTAAAAGGTAGGCGAAGCGCTATCGTGGTAACTTGAGTTGAAGTTGTTGAAAGCAACAGGTGGGATTAGTCTAGCGGATTCTGCCGGCAATTTCTCCACCGTAGCGACACTTAAATGTTAAATAGGGTTCGCAAAGCAGACACATACCTGAGACCTGGCTGATCTAAAAGCTAGGCCTGTCTTATATATTCTTGCTGGGATACCGGCAGAGCCCGTGCGAGTGCGATGGAGTAATGTGGCTTGAGATCTTTTTAGTCCCTTGGTCACACATGGCTTATTGGCTGAACTCCACAGGGTACTGAAGTGGCTGAGCACCGTTTCTCTGAAGAGTCTGTTGGCATATTGAGGGACTTTTCTTCATGGATTACCTGGCAGCCCTTTATGGGCGAGACGGTCCGCCACCTCGTCGCCTATGACACCTATATGTGAGGGCACCCATTGGAATCGTATGGAGAAGCCTCTGCTGGGCAGATTATGCACCATGCGTAGAAAGCTAAGCGACAAGGCATCAGTAAGGCACCCGCGCTCTAGCCTTCGAAGGACGGATTTCGAATCCGTCTGGATAACAACAGGTTGAGCCGGACAAGACCCCAGCATCCGTAAAGCCGCCTCAATTGCAATTGTTGTGGAGGAAACGCTTCAGTAAAGCGTGCTCGGTATAAAGGGCGGTGAAAAACACAGTTGGCTTATCGCTGGCACCGAATTTATCACACCACCTGTGCAAAATAAGAGCACGCTTTCTGTCTGCGGCGCCGCAAGGTACACACAGAACCGCACCGGCTAAAGATGTTCGCAGTCACTGTACACAGAGGCTTAGAAAGATCTAGACATCATCGAAAGAAGTCTTCGATTTGTAAAATGCGATACAGGACGAGTATTGTAAATGTCATGTGTTCATAGCACGGCTGTCAATGTGTTGCCATGTTTTACACTACTGTTGACTGTTGACTACGATTGCTTCGATAGATATTCTCGACGTGCCGTCGGCAGCCTTCTCCGTGGTACCTCGATCGTAAAGCAAGTTTGTAACATATGTGCATGCGCAAGTGCGGTTACATCCAAATGCAACGCTGTGTTCTCGTTGCGAGGACCATACCTGGGTGCTGGATTGATATTATTCTACTTTAAATAGAGTAACGGGATAATCAGAGGAGCATTTCTTGAAAATGCATTTCTGCATAATTGGCGCCCAGCATTTCGCCGTTGTATCTGCAATTTTTTTCTGCCGCCTTGGAACAAGCTCATGAAACACTAGGCGCAGCCTAAATTGCGGGCTCTCATACTTGTTGATAATGAAGGGCGCTCCACAGCAGCGGCAATCCCCAAACCAGACGCTCATCTCGCAAATGAGCGTCTTTTCTTTTTTTGCCCTCCAGAGGGTGGCAAAAAAACATATTTGAAATGAAGCTTCCGTTCGAATAATGGCGCCAAGATAGGATCTTTGTGACACCTTGAAATTTTCCAATTAAAATCTGGGACGTATTTTAAGCAGTTTAAATGCTAGCTGGTTAGTCTAATCCTTGTTATTAACAACAGTCATAGATACCCATTACTGAGCTCCGACTATAACCGCAATGATTTCGCACTGTTCTTGCGAATTTTACTTCTTAAAGATCTGGCTCAACCTACAAACACACTTCGAATGTTTCCAGGCGTATGTGTGGGTATTTTACGTTTTAAAGCGAGAAAAAACGTAAACGCAATAGAACCTGTTAAAGGTACTTGGTGGCCTGCTGTGAACGGCTGGTTTGTTCATTCATGCTGCACGAAACGCGTTTCTCGCTGTTTAGTTTTCGAAGCCTATACATTATTGATGACACGTATTAGCCAGATTTCTATTGATGAAAGGGAAAAAATTGTTTCCGACCTCTCGTTCTTAACCACACCTAGTTGCACGCAACTAAATAGTCATTTATTGACAGCCATCATATATTCCTTCGTATTTGTTTGCGCTATGGTCGGTTTCTCTGTGAGCGCCAAGGTTAAAAGAAGAGACACTAACCCCAAACCAGCTGTTGGCAGTAGCAATATCGACGCCCCGAAAGCGAGGCGACAGTGAAATATAATAGCTAAGCGCATATACAGGATGTTTCACCCTAGATTTTACACAATTTTCAGAAATAGGCTTGTTGAGTTAGAAGAGCGATTTTTTCTGCACAGCGTTGTCATTGTTGTAATGCATCAGAATCTAGCTAAGACGTGCTAACTAGCAGGTTGGTTACCTAATATTGAATAATTAACTTTTTAACCATTACTGTTAAGATCCTTAATTACTAAGAGCCATGCTGCTCACCGTATGTAATATCCATATCAGTTTTTAGAATTTTGAAAACGCGGATGCAAGATGCAAATTGGCAAGTTTGCGCCTGTCCTGTTGTGTTCTTCTGCCTCTCTTGTCCTTGTTTCTTTCGCGCCGTCCTGACATCAACGTCAACTACGGTTACCCTCGGCGCTGTGGCCGCACAAATTTTTGCTACAATTCGCTGGACACTTTGAACGCCGTCATCTTTGTTTCGGAGAGAGAAGTGCCAACCGAGCTCGCCTCTAAGCGCAGTTGCTTGGCCTGGCTCAACTGTGGAAGCTGACATGAAGCTCTGTTAAGAAACATTCATTGCATTTATGCCAGGAGCGCAGAACGAACGCACTGAGGTTGCCTGAAATACACGGCTACAAAAGGATGCACGACATAAGTCCTTAGCAAGGAGCGCTTCAAAAGGTACACGAGGTCGCCGTACTGTGGTGGTTGGAACATTGATTCTGATCTTGTAATATCTGTTGTTTTTGTACGCGCAGGGTTTTGATTTTGTTTCTCAAGAGTTGTTTAACCAAGGTTAAACAACTGTAATGTCGCACATTTCGTACCACGAGCAACAAAATAGGGTGCAATTGGAAGGAGACCTGCTGAATACTGTATAGGAACAATAAAAAGGAAAGCACGAATTACCTTCTCGACACCAAGTAGGTCAACTCAAATGGGAGAAAGAGACTGTTTGTTGAATACGCAAGAGGTCTGCCGGGTAGACTATACCAGCGACTAAGGCGGGGCTACACTGTATCCGACGAACCACAGACGCGTGTCACGGACCTCGCTGCATGTGTTCTCTCCAAGCACGCAGCAACAGAGGGAACGCAATTCAAAAAAATATCAAAAACGCATCAGCATGAGCTCCGAGTAGCGCTGGCATCATCATTTCCAAGCCAGGACGCACTGTGCGCGTCCTAAAACTGTGCGCATTAGCATGCTCAAGGCTGTAGGAAACGTGGGCCAGCCCTGCATCAGGCATAGACGAGCACGGCGCGGCGTGGGCGGCTCTGGGTGCGTAACTCGAAACGAAGCAACGTGATCCCAATGCGAAGGACTGCGAAGATAGAAGGGCACGTCGAATTTGGAGAAAGGACGACCGCTCGGGCTCCACCCACTGGCCCCGTGGCCCACGGGCCACTCCCGCCACGTGAACTGCGCCTGTTTCGACCGCATGCATTCAACGATGTTAACTTGAGCAGGTTGTAACGGGTAGCCCCGGCGGCACGTGACACGCGGGGCTCGAGCAGAGAAGCCAAGCATTCTTCGTGAATCAAATGGAACGCCCTTCGCCGCCATTTTTTTTTCTATGGCTCTGGTGTTTGTTTCGTGCGTGTCGTTTGTGTGTCGTATCAGCGAGTGCTGGATTCAGGGAAGCAGCACTAATTGACCACATAAGAGTTCGAATTTCAACTGCGAACTCTTTCCGGTCTATTGCTGTTCGTTTAAAGAAGGAATTCTGGCGGTTAGGAACTTTTTTATATCAACGGGTGCTCTTCCCTTCACTTGTACGTGCAATGCACAGACTAACGTTTTACTATGCTAGTTCTGTCTCTTTTAACAAGCGTGGTTATCAATAACTAGACATCAAGCAAGATATCCAGGCCGAACGCAACCGTACACCAGGCATTCTTTAAAACCACTGCATATATAATCACTCACAATCTACACACAAATGTGACAACAGGTGTCTCAGTCCTGCCAGGTAAACGTAGCATTCGGTAGTCATTTGGCCTTTGTAGACAACGTAGCTCTCACGGATGCACTATTGTTTCGTTTCGTCGAAGCAAGGCCTTCCTAAACGTTGCGTAGTAACTCATTCCTACAACTGTTTGAAAGATGGATCTCTGAGATATGTATCGTTTAAGTTGCGTTCTTTTTTTTCGTCGCTACATATTCTGCCGAACGCAGGAGCTACACCATCATGTTCTTCGAAGATGTCAGTCATTTTACGGTTCTTGTCATTTGCAGGCTTTGTTAAAAATTCAGTTCTTTTAGGCCTTATCGCTTGCCGCATTCTTCCTTGTCTTATTCGTTTTCTCCCTGCTTTCACGCTTGCATTTGGGCCTTCGATGATTTCCTCTCAAGTTTCTTCGTACCTTTCCTTGTCTCTTACATGTGTCTACACTTATGGTACTTACAAGATATTGACACAAAATGACTGCACTGTCCGGTTGCAATGAAGACAACCAGGTAGACTGTAAGAATGATGGAAGCGTCTAAGACAAGCTGTTTATTATTTTGGGTGAATCGGGGCCTTTTAAAAAAAACTCGACGGCGGATAGGCGACACACGGTAGTTGGGGGAATCGCAACGGCCGTGGCCGTCGGCCAGACTTTAAACATAGCTCACATATCTTCAGATAGCGTGCGTACGCCTCTGAGCATTCCCTAATGATTACAATAACCTGCGCTTGATCGCAATCCTTTTTTAACGATCTGGTCGTTTCTTGAGGACGTGCTCAAGGTAACTCACCGCAAGACTCTGGGCCGGCTGCGACAAGCAAAGGACGCAGAAGTCTTAAGCTGCACCGAAGAACTACTCGTGCATGGAGAATAGCATCAAAAATTCATTCCCTGAAATGCCGCAATTGCATAAGCACACACACCAGTGTCCACAAGCGAAACTCTTCGCTCGTTTTAGCGTACAGTGGCTTTTGTAAGTAACGGTTACGGTGTGAATGTCTTTATTCGTTAACAAACCTATCCGTAACACATTTGGACAGCTGAACAATAAATTGAAAGAAAAACAAAAGAAACAAAAACATGCAAATAAGCTGAAAAAATTGAGGTAACCACATATTATTTGAACTGAAAGCTACAGAAAGGTCCGCGTATACTGTACTATAAAAATAAGACATTTCCAGAAGCTATGTCGCTCAATTTCAGCATTCGTCGCGATTTAAATCTATATAAGTTTTTCTTTGCGTAAAATGAATTACTTTATAAAGTTAAATCCTTTGAGACATGCTCCGACGCTTAATTTACATTACAAGTCCTCTTCAGTTATTATATTCCAAATATACACGCTCGACATGGCTTTCTCTGCACAACGCCAACGCCGCCAGTACGATGCTGGCTTATTGCGCAGAATTGGAGCCTTAACGCTATGGCGTTAATCCCTTCATGTGTAGATGAGAGACAAGCCACAGCAGTCGTTCAGTTGACAGAATGCCGCACTCGACATGTGAATGTCTCGCTTTTGGTTCCCACATGTCTTTTGGTTTGGTTTATGGGCGTTTAACGTCCCAAAGCGACTCAGGCTATGAGGTACGCCGTAGTGAAGGGCTCCAGAAATTTCGACCCCCTGGGGTTCTTTGACGTGCACTGACATCGCACAGGACACGGGCCTCAATAATTTCGCCTCCATTGAAATTCGACCGCCGCGGCCGGGATCGAACCCGCGTCTTTCCAGCCAGCAGCCGAGCGCCATAGCCACTGAGGCACCACGGCGGCCAAACATGTCTTTTATTGTACTTAGTTAAATTGTCTTCCATATAAAATAATTTCTCTATTACTTCCTAACTGTAAACTAAACGAACCATAATATCAACATATTGTCCCATGTTTTCCTTACTTTCAAAAACATTTATATCTGTAGTAATACCCAAATGAGCTCATTACTTACTGCCCCTTCTGATCTGCTCAAGCAGCAATACGAGAGCTTCTCTCGTATTCGCGTCCGTCAACTGACTTAGTTCATGGTCGTCGTGGGCCGGTACATGTGTATCCGATAATTTGTGCATTTCTTTGCTGATGACTTGAAGTACTCTGTGAATGTCAAGTCGCTTTCTACGAATATTGCAACAGGCTGTTTTTTTTATATATTAAAGCACTACATCTCCCACCCCTCTTTGAGGCGACCTTGAAGCGACATTTTAGTCCAATGTCATTCGCGGCTCTGAATATCGTTCGGACTGACGCCGTTGTGTGGTGCTTTAAGACAATTTACAAACGCAATCAAATTTTTTGTATACCCTCGCCGCACAAAAGACGGTGCCGCCTTCAGGTTTGATTTTAAAAACTTTTATTTGGCCTTTGAAACACGCCGGTGAATTCTGAAAGGAATGTCGTTAACGG
This sequence comes from Amblyomma americanum, assembly GCF_052857255.1. Taxonomy (NCBI): domain Eukaryota; kingdom Metazoa; phylum Arthropoda; class Arachnida; order Ixodida; family Ixodidae; genus Amblyomma; species Amblyomma americanum. The sequence continues at coordinate 410,642,378 of NC_135497.1, forward strand.
TAACAAAAGAAAACGCTGTTGCGAACAAAATTCCGCGTTTTCTGTTTTGTTTATTTATTTTTACTACACGAAGGAACAGCTTGTGGGCTACGACTTCCTGCTTACCCGAGATATTTATAGCCTCTTGTTAAGGCCGATAAGCTAGCCGATGATTTGCAAACCATTTGTAAGACAAATGTGCGCATGACCGATTCAAACGTTCACCTCAGCTGACTTTTAGCTCTTTAGAAAAGTCAGCAACTTTTTATAGTTTTGCCGTTATACATTAGAAAGCACTAAAACCTTCAAGGAAATTATGTTAATTAAAAAAAGTGCGCGAAACGGTGAGGACGGAGTGACGAGAATAGACACACAGATATTCACAACACAGTGCGTTTGTCTCATATCGTCTCTCCGTCTTCGTCTTTTCGAGAAGTTGCTCGAAATAAACGACACGCGCCAGCTAACCCGCCATAATATACTGGAGGAAATGAGTATTCAGTTACTACAATCCTCTTAAACATCGCTGTCATCATTTAGTGGTATATCTACCATCGTTGGCGGGTCTTGGAGGAAAAAAATATCATTGCGCCTCAAGTAACTCGCTTCAAATAGACCAGCACATTGGTGCTATAAAGTTGCAAGTTATTGAATTACTGTAGCTCTTGCCTGAAAGAACAGGTATGTCACTGCTAATTGGGAACACAGAGAAAACTTTTCAGTGGAAGGACGTTACTACAAAACCTCTTCGTTGCTTAAGTTCGGCGCCCGTGCGGGATAGCCAGCGTACCAGCTGGCAATGGGCGAGCATATCGAGAGCCAATCTTGGTTGCGGAAACGTACGTACTAGTAGATTTTGTGAACCTTGCCCTCGTGTTTACTGATATTCAGATCATAACTCTGGCAGCGTCCGCTGTAGTGCTATCGCGACAGATAAGCGAAGTCACAGTGCGGTCAGTGAACGTATAGAGAAGGAGCTTGGAAGAGCGCTGACGACGACGGCAAGCGGGACAGAGGACGGGGAATGAAAATAGAAACGGCGCAGGTAAAGCAACCCCAAACGGTGGCGCAATCGCCTAAAAGCTCGGCTGCAGAGCACAAGTTAATGGAATCGAACCCCGGCCGTACAGTGGCAGCTGTCTGAAGAAGGTCGAAAAGTCAAAACGCCTGTATGGTGCACGACCTCAGTCCTTGTTAAAGAGTCGCATATAAGTAAATTAATACTCAGCCCACCACTACGGCCCTTCTCTTGCCCAGGTCCACTGTGTCATAAGGCCGCTTCAGTCCGTCTCTCAATGAGCGCATTTGGCAGCGAACGAAGCGCACAGCAAAATGCGATCACTATGATGTGAAACGATGATGTAACTGGTGCGACGTAAACTGAGCGCACTGGCTACGAGGCAGAAAGTGCATGCATGGTGTCTGCACAGAGCCATCATGCGATCATTTGGTAGTGCGCGCTGCGGCGTGCTGTATTTAAACGAAGCGCCTCCTCTGGCGCTGACGGTCATGTGAAGCAACGTTTATAGATACTTTTTTAGTTCCTTAACTCCTCGCAGCGTCCGTAGGGAGCGGGCGGCCTGTCGCCGTCCCCGCCACCGCGGCGCTGCAATCGCGGGTTGAGCGGGGAGAGCGAGTCGTCTGCTAGCGTGCAGCGTGCTAGCACGAGCACTCGCATTCGAATCATCGCTGCGCGACGGCTGTTTTTTGTTTCCGGCTCTTGCCCGGAGGTATTTCGTAACATATGTGTGCTTAGCGCGTATGCGAACTTAAGAGCGGTATTCTGAGCAGTGTCGCAAGCGGCCGTTTTGTACAGGCAATGACGAAATGCATGCTTCGATTCTGCATCCCGTGAGATGAACCTAACCTTGCTACTTCAATAGATTCGGATTATCCGCCGAACCACATTTTCGCGACTGGCTGTTGTGTCATGCATTTCGAGCAAAATTACTTTTAAGTTTTATTACAGCAATACTGGTGCAACTAAAACCCTCTGCTAGCTGTCTCAGGGGCTACGGCCCGCGGCTGCTTTCCCGAAAGCCGCGAGTTCGATACCGGTGTGGGCGAAATGCAAGAGTAACTCAAGGCCATTGGCATTTAAATAAAAAATTTTATTGACAAATCCACTAAACATCGTTGCTGACAACTTTGCTGTCCATTAATTTGTCAGACAAGCTTCGCCTTCTTTCGCTCTAACGGCGCTACTATTGTGACGTTCCTTGTGTGTGCTACGAGGTTCCGCGTTCGACGGCGCGGCGTAGACGGAGACCCAGATGACAGCGGCATCATCAATTACCCAGCCATGCTCTTTGAGAGTGACGACCAGAACGAAGGGGTTTAAGCCCAACCGGACCCCCTTTCCATAGTGTCGGCACGAGTCGAACGCCGCCGCCGCCGCCGCGGGGAAACGGGCTTTATCTTCCCCAATTGGCGTGGCCGTTCCAGGGCGGCCTCGTTTCGGCAGGCCTGGCCCCGTGGCAAGACGGCGGGCCTCATCAATCAACCCTCCCGAGCACATCCCAGGACAAGGGACCACTTTCCCAGCCTTTTAGTGACCTCGCGTTCCGGCCTTGAGGGGCGAGTGTCATTTGATGGAGAACGGAGGCCGGTGACCCGCGGGAACTGTCAGCGGGCCAGAGCGCGCCTTACCACAGCCGACGCTATGCGCTACCTCGAAGACAACCTTCTTTCCCTCGGACTCAACACGTGAGGAGGGCGAGACCATAAGTGCGGTGGTATGTTTGTGCGCCCAAGTGAAAGCCCTGGCCCCCCTCCTTCCCCTCTGGCGTGGGCGTCCTCACCCTAGGGAGTGTGGGGAGAAGAGGATATAAAAATCGACAAGCAGTACGGAAGAAGGACGCTCAGGACGACATCGTTCGCCAAGAGGGCCTTCAGCGCCGAAGCCCGACGGCGTGCAGCTTCTGCCAGCAACCGCTCGAGCTCAACTCCGGAGCCCCTCCATCGTCCCCATGAAGTCGTCGGCACGTAAGCTCGGACGCCCCAGCCTCTGAATCTTAATCATGTATAATTATTGAATATATCTGTTTGTTTAAACTGAGCCATACGGTGTCTCTTTGCCTCTCCGTCCCGTGTGGACCTGCGCATTATGGGGGTCATCACACTATTTTCCAAGCACTTTGCTCGCGCAAAGAAGTGCATGCGCGTCACTAAATAAAAGTAAATTAATTGAGCTGTGAACACCTCAGCATGCTGTGGACAACCAACACCATTCGTGCCTTTTTTTACAAGAGAATCCAGCACGTTCCAAAACAGGTCGCCAAACAACTCGCCCTTTCTAGCCTGTTTTATAGTGCCCTCTACCGTGCTTACAGAGGCAAACAGCTTTTCGGAAGGGTACGCGAGACTGCCACTGACATATTCACGCTCAATAATGAGCATAGCCTCACGCGGCAGAGAATCCTGCGTGCCAAGTGCGTCCGCTTTGCAGAGTTCACATTGCGTTTTCTTTTTCATTTTGAAAGCCACATAGCCTGCCAAATAGTATAAGGCTGTTTCTTCTGGTGATGGAACACTGCATCTTTTGTCGTTGGAAGCACTGGAGAGGTCCCTGAAAGGTATCGTCATCAGCTCCTGCCAGACCTGTTCTTTCATAGCCTTTTTCTGGATAAGGGCGTCGCGACGCTTTTCTCCGAGGCTCTTGAAGGCACTAAGTAATACACGATCAGTTCCCATCTCACAGTTCCCTTTCACAGCTACTTCAACAGGTGTGTAAAGAGAAAGCAGCCTAAATAATTGGCTAAACTTGGTCACTGTAGGGTGGTCTTCGTCACCTCCAAATGACCTCACTAGGCCAAAGAATCTCTGGAATAAAAAAAAAACATTATATATGAGCATTTCTAGGCTTATTCAACGTGCCAGTCTAATTACCTCAAGCGGGTCTTGGTTTAACTTCGCTGTGAGAATATAGCTGACGCCCTTGTTGTGTAGGAAGTCTATAATGGATAGCACTCACATCAATGTCACCCGCAGGGACTCAACGGTTTGATTTGATGCAATGAGTTTGATATTTCCTCTTGCTTCCGTCCGGTTCATCATGTCGAGGAATTCCTCCAGAAACTGAAAAAAATGTGTGTAGATGAAAAAAAAATAAATATATTAAACTACAACAGAAATGGTGCATTATACTATAAAAATTATTTTTTTTTCTTTTAAACTGAGCACACAGAAACTGATTACCTTAATTTTAGGAGAGCCTTTTCTTATTCCAGCTTGAGGAATCTTGGCATTCAGGATGTCAAAAAGATCATTTCGCAGCAAAGTAACTTTTTCAGTCTCTGCGCTGTCGGCAAAGCCAGGTACTAATTTTAGCTGCCGGTAGACCTTTAACCCCGTCGCCACACTGCGGCTGAAAAGCTGAAAAAGAGTTTCCTGATTTTACTACAGCTACAAGTCAGCAAGCTTCAGAATATAGAAGCTTAACATATTGTTTGCCAATCAATAAACGTTGCCCACACTGGAAATATGAACTGTCTGTGGTAGGAGCGTGCATACGCAGTATTTAATCTGGAAAGAGTAATAACATGTTGGCAGGGAAAGGCATCTGAAATATCGTACTTGTGTTGCCAGGCGAACATTCATGGTCTGAAGCCTCTGCGGCTTGACGTAATACTCTGTCAGTTTTGGCACCACTTTAATATCAGCCTTTTTTTCCTCCTCATAAAGCCGCTCGTAGTGATGGTAGTTCACTCGATGGTCCCCGATCTGCAATAAAACTGCCACGTTTGAAGGGAATAAAAGCAAGGCACACATGCTCATTCAAAAGAAACAATTCTCCACATAATAAGAAGGCGTGGTTAAAATAGCTTACCTCTCCATACTTGTGCTTCATCAAATGATTTCGGACACACTTGATTATGTGCGGCATGTCGCATATGAAATGCAAAAATGCACCGTCAGGGAGGCATGGGTGTTCCATCCTGCAATGGGCCTCGCCAAGCTTTCCGCTGACCCCAAGGTGCTTCCACATTGACTTATTGTTTCCAGCACCATCACTGATTACAGCCAAGACTTGGGCGCCATGCTGTTGAAGCTGCAGAACAGAGTTTACTACTTTTTTTGCCAGCACCCAGCCTGGTGCTGCTCCCTTTGTGGCATAGCTTGCAATGGGCTGAACCCACGAATCGAACATGGGATTGAACATTATAACTAAAGCATGGTCTGCTAGTTGTTCAGAATTCGCTTTGGCAACATCACCATAGTCGATAAATCCATCAAATTTGCAAGATGTTCTGTTAAATTCCGTTGTTTCCCGCAACTTCACCTCATCAATTATTATACAGCCATAGGTTTGATGATCTGGCTTTCCTGTCATTTGAAGCTGAATGCTTTCGAGGGCAAATTTGTTTAAACCGTACTCACACGGCAGACCCCTCAGCAGCTGCACGAGGCGACATGTACTTGGAAGGGGAAGAACTTTCATACTAGAAAGGGCCTTGTAGCCCTTCGGGCTTGTTAGCCGCAAAAGTAAACAGACCATAAGCCAGTCGGCTGTGTATCTATGACCACGGGGCGATTTTGCTGCCTGCTGCATTACAGCTCCTCGGAGGGCCATTTTTTGTACCTCAGGCAAATCTTGGGTGATTTCATCCAGAGTTCTTGTCAACGCGTTCTTCAGCTTCTCACTGAGCCGCTTCACTTCTTGCTTTTTTTCGTTCTCGTGCTGCAGTGGCACGGATTAGCCGCTTTCTCAGCACACTTGCTGCCACAGGCACCTTTTTCTTCGGTCGTGTCGATGTTGCCCTCTGCTTCAAACATTTTGCCAAGCTGGTGCACATAGCACACACTTCTTTGTCTGCACTTGTCAAAATCGTGCAGTCTTTATGGTAGAGCGTACTTCTAGCATTTTGGGCCACGCTCCTGCAGCTGGCGACATCGAAGTCAGAGCAACCACGGCAAAATTGCTTTGTGTGCACGATCTGCCAAATTGCCTCTATATCTTTCAAAGAAAAAACCTGAATGTCCGCATCCCACTTGTACAACAACCTTCCATTTGCTTGGACAACGTAGGTCAGGTCCTCACGAAATACGACACTTTTCAGGATGGTATAAACGCCTTCCTTCATCCCGGCGTCATAAAAGACCTCTTTGTATTTTCCCGCCTCCTCCTCAAGGGCCGCCATTCTCCAGTTTCTCGGAAGCTGTATCGACGAGCTCTTTTCCACAATCTGTGCGAAATCAATGCCTTGCACGGGATCAGACAATGCTCCAGGAATTTCTAGGTGGGGCTCCGCAAATCTGGCATTAGCAGGGGCCGCACTGATAGGTACGCTGGGTGTTTTTTTTTTTTTGGAGACCGCCGTTTCTTGCGATTTCTCGATAAATAGCTCGGAACATTCGGGAATTGGCACGGAACTGCATCAGGCTTCAGTGCCCAACACCCACGGTCCATCTCGACAATCTGACCGTCAATGACATGCTTGTAAGTCTTCACAATGTCCACAAAATGTACGTCACACACCTTGCAAGTCTTGCTGAGCACCCACCTTCCGAGAAACTCCGGATCGGATGGCGGGGCAAAAAAGTGCCGTTTCTCCGGGTTGCTCTTGTGCCCGCTAGTACAGCCGGGCAAGTTGGCATCGTCGCGCTCGAAAGCTGCTTTGTTGTTCTGAGTGCACGATGGGCACCACGTGTTCGCAGAGCGCACAGGAACACAAATGAACAAAAAAAAAAGGCAACGACAAACGCGTGCACGGGCTAAGTAGTAACGGCGGGAGAGGGGCCGCGCGCGCGCCGGCGACCGCGCAAACCTCGACTGTAGCGCCCTCTCACCGCCCGGGTACAAACAGCGCCCGCTTTCAGCGGAGGAGTTTGGGAACTAAAAAAAGTATCTATAAACGTTGATGTGAAGTGCCCCGTGGGCAGGCGTGTGTTCACTCTATGCGTGTTCTTGTACCCTGGCCGAGAATAAACTTCCTTCAGTCTTCCGGCAGTCTTCCGGCAGTAGGCGGTATAGCCGTAACCCACTCCGGGCACGCTCAGAGACAAGCCATCTCGCACTCGAGGTCAGAGGGAAGTGTCGCTGACGCATCGCAGAACACGCCGCTCTAGCACTCTAGACTATCGTGGGGACGGCTGTCCGCGGTGCGCATGATTGGACATGTTCAGCAGTGTTGGCGCACTCAGTACGCAGTGTGAATGACGTTTTTAGTTCGTATACACTTTAGATAGGAAGATGGGTGTGCGATTGGCGGGATCTACTTTGAGCTGTGTTTTTTTTTCATTTTCATTAATTATGCTTAGCCCGACTGTTGTTTATTCATATCTGATTTTCTAAGTTTCGTAAGTTTTATCAGCAATGAGACCATGGATCATCCAATTCTCTTCGGTCGAATAAACATCTCCATTCTTTCTAATAAATACGTCTTTCCCTGTGCTCAGAATACAGTGACTAGCGGCGTCTAACAGATCAAATGTCACGTTTGCAAGCGGGCTAGTCGCGGACTTGCGGAACCAAGGAAATCCGTCTGCATTTCGCTATTACCTCTCCTGGACTCCTCGTCCATACTTTTGTGTGTTGACACTGAGAAATGCAGCGCGCCTTTTTACAATGACAGCGTTTACTTCCGCCCAGTTGGAAGGCTTTCACATCGCCGGATTTTAAGTCGCGACGAGAAGTATGTTTGCGATTACCCTCTCCAGTATTGGCGCTCATCATTAAAAGTGTGCGTTCTTCACTCCATTTCTGAGTGCATTGTTTGACATTACGCAACTGTCCATTGATGCACGTTCGATAACTGAGAGAGCGAAACCGCGCTGAATCAATTTGCTCTTGTTTACTGTTGCTTGTTGGCGAATTCCGTGTGGGAACCTATAATTAGGTGTTTGACTTTTTGGCTTTCATTTTTTGAAAAATTCGGCGGAGTTCTTTCGGTGTTAATTTCAGAATGCAAGTTTCGGTTTTTTTTTTTCGCCGAATATAATTTTCGACGTATGAACTACTGCTTTTTTTTTCAGTGGTTTAATGTGGCGATTCTGTGTCGTCAAAAGTCACTTAGAGTCAATCTTAGCATTTATGTTAGCATGAAACGTTCGTTTGCCAGTAGTTAATTTACCATTAATTTTCTTTTGCAGGTGTGCTTTTAGAAGGAATTGCTTTCGTCATTAAACAATAAACCCAAGTTTAATGGGACAGTCGGCAGAAAAGAACGGATGTGGAATTTACTTCTCAGAACTGGGTTGACAAGTTTTATTTGGGTTGTCGCGCTTGATTGAGCGAGAGGGGAAGAGAGGGAGGCATCACGTGGCCTGCGCATTGATGGCAGCGATGAAACTGTGGCTCAATCGTCGCGGTAGCCCGAACATGTCACTTTCCATGACGGCCCTGCACGGCTTTGTGTCTGTGTACTGCTTGCGATTGATAAAGCTACTTAGCCGACTAAGTGCTCTAAGCAAAGGATGGTAGTCAACAAACAGTGCTTAGCTAGCAAGCGGCCAGAAGGTGGTGCTTCCCAGTCTGCAGAGGATTGCAAACAATTGGATAAATGGCTCAAATTGCAAAATTCCCCGCGACTTATCCAACAATATGACACCGTCTCACCAAGCCACTGGCTTCCCTGCTTAGTTCATTTTCATCTGCGACTGAGTGCAACTCGTACTCAACAGCCAGCTAGTTGTGCCTTGTCTGCCAAAAATACTTCCCTTTTTCGGTTAAAACCAAATTTCAAAAACTAAATTCGGCGTATGTTTATCGTGTTTTTTTTTTCGGTTGAAACCGAAAAGCCCTACCCCTACATAGAGAACGACTGGTTATCCAACATTACAGTGCAGAAGACACAGTCAAAATCAGGATGTCTTTATTTTTGCAACACTACAGCGTGAGCAAGGAGCGCCGGACTGCGTTGATATTGAGAATGGCATTTTGCACTCCTGGCGATGCGACCACTATACAGAAGTTCTAGCCAAAAAATCCTGAGGGCACTTAAGTCTGCTTACGTGGTGGAATGCGAAAGCATGTGTTTTGGGGGAAGGGCGCCGTACTCTCAGATCTCGACATCTCGGTGGACACCTCAACCCCGCATTGAAATAATTAAGGATACAATTAAGACTCGAATAAATTGAAGACACAGGGAAAAAATTTGGCGGTGGTTTAGCTCTGGTTAAACCTGGAGTGACGCGGTAGCTACAGCTGGCCGAGTGGAATTTGGTCACGTGACCAACCACGTGACGAACCACGTGATCAGCCATGGTGCCGCGCCGCCGGCAGCTGCTCCGCACCACGTGACAGCGTGGCTCGAAATGCTACCGTAATGTAGCTACCGCTAGAAAACACACCGAGAGACGACATGAGGGGCGCAGGAGTGGCGAACCCATGGTGTGCCTTTACTGTCTTCCCGTCCTTACGCTTAGTCACACTTTCCTTGCCACGCGCTCACCGACTCTTGCTCGAGAAACAACGCAAGAAAATTGCACATATGAAAGAGAAAGCTGGCGACAGCGGCTGCAGCTTGCTGCAACTGAAGCCTTAACGATCCCCTAAAATAGTACGCTGTCTCACAGTCGCCGGGAACTTCCCGTCGCCTAGCTGCCTATACCCAGCGGGCCTTTGAGCGAGGTCGATAAGCATATAACCCAAAGCTGTTTGTCTTTGCGGTAATTTATGGGCCCCGGGACAAGACCTTGTGCGTGGCCGCCTTCCCCGGAGCGGAAGCGGGGCCAGCGTCCCCGACACGCGATGCTCGTCCATTTTCGTAAACGGCGGCGTTCAGGGCAGCCACCTTCTTCCGCGCTGTGTCCTGTTCCACTAATGCAAAGCGGCCGGTTTCGTCGGAAACGTCACGGCGCGTATGGCTCCGGAGAGGCGTGCCCCAGTCCGATCAATCCTTTTTCAGAATTTTGTGCTCCTTCTCTTTTTCGGTCTATCCACAAATGAGTCACCAGGGCCCGCTTCTCACGTCGTGTCGGCAACGCCACTATGCGCTTGTTTCGTGAATATCGATTCGCAACAATGCAGGTGCTGTTGCAAAGTGCGCGTCGCTGCAGCGGTCACTTGCACGAGATAAGAAAGGCGTCCGTGGTGTTCTGCGGCCATAAATGAGTAATGACCTGAGCACGCATGCCTCGAACGTTTCAGGGAAGCACGCGGTCTAGGCGATGCACGTTGCGTCAAAGAGCTCCGTGTTTATTTCACCCGCTTGCGACTTTCGACCATGCACGGGAAAAAAATTGGTGCAAGCGCGGGCCACAAACAAATTTCGCACTGAGATAAAACTGTGGCTTCAAAAATGATAAATCTCAAGTCGTATGTCAGGTCATGCTAAGTATTAATCGACTACATCAGCTTGCAAGAACGCTCAACAGAGTTTCGTTGCGCCAACTCAGAATTTATGGTTTAGGTTTGGTTTGGCTGCAGTTTACGGTGTTTAACGTCCCAAAGCGACTGAGGCTATAAGGGACGCCGTAGTGAAGGGCTCTGGAAATTTCGACCACCTGGGGTTCTTTAACGCGCACTGATATGGCACAGTTCATGGGCCGCGCTAGCATGTCGCCTCCATCGAAATTCGGCCGCCACGTCTGGATCGAACCCAAGTCTTTCGGGCCAGCAGCCGATCATCATAACCACTGAGCCACCGTGGCGGCTAACTCATAACTGAGGCACTTTCGTTCCGGTGTCTGTTCTAATTGGTTAGTAAGCCGCTCAGTCGACGTTGTACTGCCGTGTGCAGGGCTTATACCAGTGTCTATCAGAGTCAGACTCTCAATTCCTTTCGGTATCGGCACTTTACAACAAATGAAAAAAAAAAAAACATCAAGAGCATTGAAGTTAATTTCTTATAGTTCGGGCATGGGACTCCGCCATGACCACCCGATAGCACGCCAGAACTAAGAGTGCAGTGGACTTATAATGAAACATTTTGTTTTACGTGAACTTTCTCCCGCCTGCAGCGAAATAATTCATTGCATTTATGGTAGCAGTATAGAATTTCGTATCGGCATAGTCTTCTGTCCAAGAGCAGAGCCGCCATGAATATACAGAATAGGTGAAAATTTCCCGGGCCGCAGAATGAGCTTTTTGGACACTATTGGCGATGATCACCACATCAACGCCACGCTGCGGCTGCAAGGACCGGCTCGCGGAATCACATCGTCTGCTCACTTTCCTGAATTGTTCGCCGGCGTATTCAGACGTTGCTGACAGAGATTTGAAGGAAAAATATCTCTTGGGAGCGCTCTTACAGGGATACCTGCAAGGTAACGAGATAGAAGAGCCGCCATGCGACACTGCTGATTTTTCTAGTGCCAGCAAAAAAAAAAGAAAGAGCATGCGAAGAGGAAGTTTTCACACTGCAAATAAATGATCACATGAATATGAGAGCACAGTTATTATCAGGCATCCAGACTTTTATTCCTAAAAGCATGCTTTGCCTGGACGGGCCTATGTAAATACGAGGCACAATATGTTAAAAAAGAACAGCCGAGCACATATGACTGGCGGGCACATTTCAAGCACGAATAGTTCTTATTACGATTGTGTCTTATCACGGCAAGCGTATAGAATGATATGGTTCTTTCGCATCCGCGGGGGGAGGGGGGGGTGATTTAATGATATTCTAATTTCATATCATTATGATTATGTTTGCACTTCGATGTCCCAATGCACTCGCTGTCAGTAGAATCAGTCAGACAGACAGGCGGATGACACGAATCGAATGGAACTGAAAGAAAATAATCATGTCATAGTGGCCTTACATCAATTAAATGCCTTCCACTTGTTGTATATTAACAAAACTAAGGGCATACAGCGCGGTTAATCGCTGCGAGAAGAGAGATCGCGGGAAAAGGTCGCCTCATTTCGTCTCGTTTTCCATCTTAATACATTTGAATAGGAATGTGTAATAATTTAATATAGCAGATGATTTAGAAAATTCATGAACATGAAATATTGCAAAATGGTGCATCTTTATCAGATAAAATCTCCGCAACAATGACTGCCAAATTTTCTTCTTTTGTGCGAAGTAGCATCACAGAGTGACAATCTCTGGGTTTTGCTGATCTGATCTCCAGGTTTTGTCATTCACTACCTGTACTAAATTCTTCATCGTCGATGTGAAATATTTGTAATTTTTTTCCAAAGCGCGAGTCCACCGCCTGCTGCTCAACCTTTACGCCGGCAGGTTTAAAATGCCAAACAGCGATTTCTGCGTTATTACTCCTTTATTCCTTTATGCTGTCGAGTACAGAGCATGTCTGACTCACATGACATTGGCTCCATCGGCGAACAAGTGCGAGTTCATCGTAGAATTTTAAAACAAGGGCGATTCCACATAGGCTGGCCCAGGGACCATTCCTCCATAGAGCCGCCATACTGGATCAGTTAAAGCGCCTCCCCCTCCCTCCTCCACCCTATGTCGTGCAAAGAGCCAATAGTCGGGCACCTACGGCGTCTTTCAAGCTACCAGCTTCCTCAGGGGCGAGAACCTCAGCCTTCAGAGAATGTTGAACTTCGACAGTGCCGCAAAAGCCCCACTACAGAGCTCGAAAATAGATCCTGCGGCTTCGGTAACTTTCACCGACACTGTAGGTGGTCCTAGAGTGCGATATGGAGATGCCTCGAATTCGCACAAAGCGTTATACGCCACAGGTGCAAAATAGTTGCTGAGCGATAGATCTGACTATTGGAGGAAATGTAGTCGCAAGACGCTGTGCATGGCCTGACACCGGCTACGATTTTTGAAAGCGTTCGATCAACGCTTCCTCTATTAATCAATGCCTGTTAGATCAGCCAAAAATGGCGAATCACGCCCTTTTGCTGTACCCTCCTCCTGCGCTTCCCCGCTCTCTAGCTTCTCTGCCTACCAATGCTCAGGCTGGCCAAGCGGGTTCGCTGCACTGCGCCGCGTCAGGGGAGATGTGGGAAGTGCAGCTTAAGTGGCGTTGCAGTTGAATAAGGCCTAATGACTGCTGGAGAGACGTAATGTGGTGCCCCTGCTGGAGGCCGCATAAGCGCGCCGTATGGCGGATGGCCGGTTAAACAAGGCGTCGCAGCTGCTCCCATTTAAAAGATGACAATCTGACAAGCCATTTAAAACAAAGGAGGCGTTGGTTCGATATCAGCTGAGAATGTGCAGCTCATAATTGGTGGGGATGTGCCGATTGTTAGAAAATGCAGAAAAGCGCTAGAGCAGCAATCCTGCCATCATGATTGACTGACATTTTGAACCAAACAGCCTTCTTTTTACTAGGGTAACTATATCCACTTGCTGGTACCTCATCGGCATGAGTTTCCCTGTGCGTAGGGAATTCCTCGGAGAGGAGCTGCTTTATGAAAATCGCAATATTTTTACGCAAGATAAACTACGGGGCACAAAAACACTTTAATAGAGGGCTTCGGATTGATTTCAGCAACCTGAGTTTCTCTGAGGTGCTTCAAAATGTCGGTACATGACCGTTTTTAAAGCCGCTACCACCGACATGCAACCGTCATGGCTATGTGTTGCACTGGCAACCTCATGCTCAATAACAGAATGCCATAGGCGCTGGCTCACCACGACAGACTTTGTATGCCACCACTGTACAGAAAAAAAAATTTTCGACTCTAGACTTTTTCGCGACCTCCTTTCCTGCTTTTCTTTTTTGCACTCAGTTTAAAAAGTAACTTCTCATTCAGAAATGGTTCTTTTGAGGCAGTGCGCTTTCGCTGCAGTAATATTGTACACACAAGTGGCCGACATAGCTCGTGACGGTGTTTCTTTTCTAAAGCTTCTGCTTACCGTAAGAGCTTCTTGCATCGTTTCTGGCAAATGAAGTCGTGGCAACCCTGCTGCAGCATCCGGCATTTATGATGGCATTATGTGAGCATCCGAATCGAAAAAACTCAGAAGATAAGCGAATGCAAGTTTCACAAGAAATGTTTTCTTGGCATTGTTTTTATGCTGCATTTTTACGCTCAATTTCGAACGCCCATTTTTTTTTTCTCACGAATTGTAACAAGCAATAAAATCAGATGTTGACCTTTATTTCTTTCCTCTGCGTTTTCAATTCCACTTAAAGCACAAGGAGTAATTCTTGTTCAGTAAGATAACTAGAACAGATGGGTGCCTTCTCAGGGAAGACCAATAAGAAAAATAAAAGTCACAAGCATTGCCTTTTATGCTCACATTTTTATGTGAAGCATACATGGTGAAAAATTAGCACGTGCTGGCTCTCATCGCTCCTCTTCACTGACGACAAGTAGGCGCGGGAAAGAACTCAGAAACGGTCGAACACGATCCGGTGTTGTACAGGGGATCTGGTACAGTCTTGCTTGCAGCAGTGCAGAAGCGAACTCCTTCGACCACGGTTGTAAGTAAAGTAAACTTTTCTTCATCGCGATTACAGATCTGCCCTTCTCATCTAGTTTACAGCGATACTGCGTCAATACGGAAGCCAAAGATAAAGCAGAAGCCTTGCGAGCTCGCAAGTGACTCTATGCGCATATCGAGGCACCATAACATAATGGCCGATGGCGCGCCATCTTTTGGTAACAGCTACTCTCAAATGTATTATCCGCTTTGTTTGCAGCTGAAGTATATCTTTCGTGGTAGTGGCACGAGGAGCAGAATGGAAAATATTTAAGCTACGCGTCTTCTGTACGCTATAATACATTTGAGAATAACCGTTACCTTAAGATGGCGCGCCATCTTTGTATTATGTATTATCGCGTACAGAAGACGCGTAGCTTAAATATTTTTCATTCTGCTCCTCGTGCCACTACCACTAAAGATATGATTCAGCTCCGAACAAAGTGGTCGTGAGCCACCGGATCATCTATGTGCGTCGGTCGTAGCTCGAGCACCTTCCATACTCGAGCCTGCGATTACTAGGAACGTTTTATGGATCTGGTAAAATTTTGATATGAGGCCACAACTGCTGTGAGGACTTCATGGCTAGAAAGCATTGCTCTATAAGCTAGCTGACGCGAAATATCTGCGAAAACGCAGCATTGCTGACGTAGATGTGAGTTTAAACCAAACATGTCAGGTACAGTCATGGAAATGGAAATGGCCGAGTTCTAATTATTTTTATAACACCTTCATTTAGCAAAAATTTTGGCAGCGTGTATCGAACCCGAGCTGAATGAAGTTCGTGGCGACAGTGGACCAGCGCTGCAGGTGATTTATTTTAGCACAAATGAGCGGGAACGTCAGCGGATTTTGAATCAAAGTGACGTGCACTCTGGACATGCACTAGATGTACACTGGATGTCATCCACAGTATTCATGGCATTATCATGCAGTAATGCCGAATGAAAGTGCGCAAGGTTACTGATATTGTCGGCATTTCAAATAGAAGAGTACAAATAATCCTGCACAGACAATGGCATGTCTCAAATTTGTGCACTCGATAGGAGTCAATTGTTGACTGTGGACCAAAAGAGCACGAAAAGGGCACTTCCATTAAGAGCCCAGCGTCCGGTGGTGATTGCTGATCGCAGTCCGTAGGACTTTCTGTTCCGATACATGACCGTGAGCGAAACATGGATTAAACACTGCATCTCTTAGTGGAAGCAGCTGCCGATGCAGTGAACAACGCATGGTAAAAGCGTCCTAAAGAAAATATAGAGCATTTTGTCGGCTGAGAACTCGATGGCCACTGTTTTTTTAGGCAGCCAAGAAATGGTCAGTGTCGACTACTTGCATAATTGCATAAGAATAACAGGAACGTATTCCGAAGTGCTATTTGGCCGTCTGAAACAACGCTACAATAAAATGGACCTGCTCACGCACTTTCTTTATTAATCTGTACTACCCTCAGTGCCCGGGTCGGGCATTACAGTGGGAAGTGCAGTACATAAAGCATTCAGTATTTACAGGAAAGAAAAAACACGGGCACAAATAGATGGGTTTCTGGGTTGGTCAAATGTTTAGGGGGAATCCCCTAAAGTGGAGTGGATTTGTAAAAAGGCACTAATTACTCATTGACATCCACCCGAGCGCAGCCATACGGCAACAAAGGAAAGCTGTAGAGCTTTCTTGATCAGAAACTTCGTAGTTGGTCGTCTTGGTCAAATGTTTAGGGGAATCCCCTAAGGTGGAGTAGATTTGTAATAATATTGTACTCACTGACATCCACCCGAGCGCAACCATGCGGCTACGAAGAAAAGCTACACAGCTTTCTCAGAAACCTCGTAGTTAAAGAAAAATTCGTCCTGGTCCGGGGTTCAAACCCGGGACCACCTCAACACCGTGAGTAGTCGCTCTACGAACTGAGCTACCCGGGACGGCGAGGTTATGGCAGGGCGAGAGCGAATTGATCAATAAATCGAAGTGGGAACAGTGTTGGTCAAATGTTTAGGGGAATTCCCTATTTCATGGGTTTCAGTCGAAAATATTTATACAAAGTGCGCATATGGTTAATTAGAAACACGAAAATCAGCCAGATAGAACATTTTTAAATAAATTATTATCTCTTATTGAAACTAGCTCGTCAGGAAGGTGGTTCTAGTCCTGAATTGAGCGAGGCAGGGATGAGAGGTAAAAAGCATTGATGTAGCATGTTAAAGATCTACTTTATGACTGCGGTCCAAGCGACGTGATTCGTATGTGGGTCACGGAAGCAAGAGGTAGCGAAGAATATTATGGGAGTATATTTTATGGTGTAAACATAACTGCAGGATTTGAAGACGCAGTTCCAGTAGAGGAAGATGCAGAGTAGATTTCATAATTATGGTGCTAGCAGCAGGCTGGCTCGCGGAAAGGCTACTCGGTAATCGACCTTATTAACACAATCAATCAGGTGATAGAAGAAAGCGCATCATCTTCTATAGCTAGTTTTCATAGATTACGAGAAGGCATTTGACTCACTCGAAACCACAGCAGTCATGTATGCATTGCATAACCAGGGTGTAAAAAAGGTGTATGTAATGGTCCTGGAAAACATATTTAGCGGCTACACAGTGACCTTAGTGCTTCACAGAGAAAGTGATAAAATGCCTATCAAGATGGTGTCAAGCAAGGAGACACGATTTCTCTTGTGCTATTCTCGGCGTGTTTACAGAAGGTGTTGAGGGAAATGCACTGGGAAGAATTGGCGATAAAAGTTAACGGATTATACCTTAGTAATTTACAGTTCGCTGATATCATCTGCTTGCGAAATAACTCAAGGGACGAATTACAAAGCATGATACAGTACCTAGACAGGCAAAAAAAAAACGGTTGGTCTAAGAATTGATATGCAGTAAACTAAAATAATGTTCAACAGTCTCAGAAAGTTTACGATAGCCATTACATCTTTGGAAGTGGTAAGGAAATGCATCTCCTTAGGGCAGGTAGTGACTGCGGATATTGGCCGCAAGCGTGAAATAAGTAGGAAAATAAGAATGGGGTGGAGTGTATTTAGCAGGCACTCTAAGGTGTGAATAGCAGTTTATCAGTATCTCTCTAGAGGAAAGTGTACAGGAGCTGTATTTTACGCATACTCACCTAGGGGTTAGAATCGTGGAGGCTAACACAGTAACATTTAAATAGAGGACAGCGCAAAGAGCTATGCAAAGAGAAATTATAGGTGTAATGTTAACAGAGCAGAGTGGGTCAAGGGAACAAGCGCGAATTTATAAAATCCTAATCGAAATCAGGAAGTAGAAATAGTCATGAGCAGGTAATATAATGCGAAGGCAAGATAACCGATGGTCCTTTAGGGTAACAGTGGATTCAGGAAGTGTGCGGGGATTAGTTGGCCACAGTTGGCACAGGACAGGATTAGTAGGAGGGATATGGAAGCAGCATTTGAGAAGTTTTTTTTTTTCGAAATTAACCAAGTCAACCTAAACAGTAACTGAAAAAAAAAACGCAGAACTTTCTTATCCGCATAAACTTCGGCGCTTTCCAAGCTGTTCTCTGATATTCTTTGCATTTAAGTTAAAGCAGCTCTATACCGCCATGTACTAAACAATTATACAAACCATTTGGTAAATATTGGCATATAAGCTTTGTACTTGGTTCTTTTCGATGTGAAACTCTAGATTTGACCCGCTTTTCTTCAGGAAACTTTATTTCTTCAGTTGTAATTCAAGTTTTGCTCATGAAATTAATGCTTAAAATTATTGTTGTGAATTCTGCAGAAAAACAATTCGAACATTCATTGTGTGCATTCAGAGCCACTGCGGTGGTTCGCATACCCAGCAATTCTGGACAAAGGCATTTTTGAGCGGGAAGCCGTTTATGAACTAAATTTTTTCATATAATGCAAGAATTCACTATAGCAATCAATATACCCGCTGATCACCCAACGACAGTCTTGTATTTTTGTCTATTCACGTTTTTGCTATCGTCAGAAGCGTTCCCCATTGATTTGCAATCGCAGTCTTAACTGTTCGATGCGACCGCTAGAAACACTTTAAAAGATATATATATATATATATATATATATATATAATTCAAAGTTGAAAACGCTTCATTTAGCCATAGATTTATTTTGAGTCGACGTTTCGGACAGAGCCTGTCCTTTCTCAAGACTGAAGTTACAGGGGTCTTCTTCCTCTTCTTAAGGAGTTGGCACTGGCACACATGTACGACACATGAACAAAAGAAACAAACGGTGGCAAAGAATACTAGAAAAGATACAGATAGAAAGGAAAAAAAGGGGGAACAAATAAAAAAGAAAGAAGAAATAAAAAAGAAAAAAGAAAAACGTGTTGTACCCCGCCGCCCACCCCGAAGCCGCGGGGAGCCGACCCCGGACGAGGGAAACAAAAAAAAAAAAGGAAGACACGGAGCGGGGGAGGATAATGGCTACCCATCAAGGCAACGGAGCGGCGGCGTGTAAGGTGGACAGGAGCAGACGGTGGCGGGATCGCCCTACACACAAAAGTTAAAGACGCGTGCACTCGCGTGCCCCGTACACAAATAGTAAACAAATAAACAGAATAAAATGCAGACAGGGTCGGAGCTTCCGTCATCTTGAACCACTTCGGCAGCCAGAGCCAAGGCCGAATCAGCGGCGCCGTGAGCTTAACTAAACACACGTGCACTGTGCATGAAAACACCCAGACACACAGCAGTAAAACATCCGAGCTCATGCCAGTGTCGCGTGGCGGCTAAATGACAATGGCGGGAGCATTTAAGCGAGTAAGGTGTACAGAAACAGACGGTGGCGGAATTGTCCAACATATATAAATTGGAGATGCTTGCACTCGCGTGACCTGGCCAGAAAAAGTAAACAAATAAACAAAATAAAATACAGACAGGACAGGAGACTTCCGTCATCTGGAACCATTTCCGCAGCCCGAGTCAAGGTAGAATCAGGGCGCCGTGAGCTTAACTACCCGCACGTGTATATATATATCACAATAATGGACAATTACCTTCAATAGCAGCGTCTTAAAATTTTCAAATTTTCAAATTTTTTTGCCCGAGAAAGCTGTACTTGGCAATACAAATATGTACTCTCGTCCACACACGTGTCTAAAACGCCAGAGCAGCATACTCTGTTGTGCATTAATGGCAGTTGTATTTGCCCCACGGCCTCGATACAGCTTTGAAAGACATGAGGAGTCAAATGCAACCGGTGGGAATGTGTACGCACGATAAGGCCAGGTTTAGAGCCCTAGGCCACTCATAAATGACGCCACTGTACTCCTTGGTGCGCCGTTTGAGCGCTCTAGACAGGTGCGTCGACAAATGTACGTAAATGCGACTAACAGGTTTCTGTCACAAGCCCTGACGAGACAGCCTTCTTTTATTGTGCTCACACTTTGGCAGCGGAAAAATGAACTATCCAGGATGTGTGGGATCTAAAATTGTTTTTACTTCACTACGATATCTATGATTCAGGATTAGTAGCGAAACAAATACAGCTTTCTTGGGCATCAGTTTTAATTGTGCGGCAACTGTAGAACATTGTAAGAT
The DNA here is from genome assembly GCF_052857255.1 of Amblyomma americanum. Taxonomy (NCBI): domain Eukaryota; kingdom Metazoa; phylum Arthropoda; class Arachnida; order Ixodida; family Ixodidae; genus Amblyomma; species Amblyomma americanum. Next base: position 410,662,198 of record NC_135497.1, read on the forward strand.
ACTGTTATGAACTCATTGATGGGATTAGTCTAACCTTCCGATGTGTAGCAAAACCTCTTTTAAACTTTCCTGTCCTCGCACCGAGTAGTTCAGGCTGCCATAGAAAAACAATGTGGTGCGTTTTTGACAATAAATAGCAGCAGAAGGATCTGCGATATATTAATTTTTATGGTGCAATCTTGCGACACGCAAAACGATTTCGTTCGTAAACAACTTCGCGTCGAAAAAATTCGCTTGTCCAGAATTTCTGCGTATGTGGTTACACACAGACAACACAAAACGGCAGGACAATCGCTAGTCCTGTCGTTTTATTGTCTGCGTCTGCTATTCCGCTTCCAATAATGAACTAAGAAAGCCACTGCCGACTTCAAAGTCTAATGTAGCAGAGGTGCATCCCCCATCATCGCTGTCTTCTAGGTGCACATCTTCCGCTGATGTCTTGATATCCTACGCATTCGATCGTAAAGTAGCGCTGGAGAAATGAAACCACCTTCGAAACAGACCAAGGTATCAGGCTCTACCTGACAAAGAAGGCCCTAACGAATGGATTTGGCTGATTTTTTATTTGAAATAAGATTTGCGCGCCGGTTTTCTAGGCGTTTTAGGGTAACATTCGTTACCATAGTTATTTCAAAGGAGAGATGTATGAATGTGCCTGCCATTATAGTATAATATGACTTAGTTTCGGTTTCTGGATTTGGCTCATTCCGGAAAGAACACGAAAAACTCCTCATTTGTTCTGCAGTAGACAAAGACTGATGTTGTTGATAATGATAATATCTGTGCCTCAAAACAGAAGGAGATTGCGTACATCCAAGTTTAATAAAAAGAAAATCCCCACCGATAACCTGGTGCACGAAAGATAAAACACATCTTGATCACTCAATTAATTACACGCATGTCAGCTTCGTGTTTGTTTTCGCTTAAACAAGCGAAAAAGCATTTTCTCTCTAACCTCTTGGCTCGTTCGTAAACATTTCTTTTTCTGTAGTAAATGATTCACGTGGAGTAGGAGCACCGGAGAAGCGTAATCAGCAGCGAGAGTCGTAAATGTAACGGCCACCGCACAGGGAATCAGTAGCTAAGGGCAAAACTGAGAGATAGAGAGGGTTTGTGCAATCACCAGGTAAGAGGAAAAGGAGCAAAACGCAGCTCTAAGCCAGTCCACACCGCATTGTCGGCAAGCCAGTGCAGCCTCCCGGTGGGGTGGGAATGGACGCATGCAGAATTTGACTCTTCCCAGCCGCGTTACCAAAACAAACCGCAATCGCGCAAGGCTTCTGCCACGGCTTCACGAAAAAATAAATAAATGAGCCTGTACTCGTCCCCGTTGGTACCCACCCTCCCAATTTCACAAAGCAGCGCGAAAGCAAGTATAAACTTCCGGGATCATCGGGCGCCGCTCCACTGCTGGGGCTGAGCGACGAACCTGAGATACGCTGATAACGCGCAGAGAAACTTCGCGTCCCGCATGTGTAATCTGCACTGCACGCACGGGGACCAGCTGCAGTGCGACCTCGATTGCAGTACTTTCCCGCCGCCCACGGCGAATGAGCGAGGCAGTGTTTCGCTGCTGGCTACTTTTTGCTTCTACGCTTGACTGTGTTTGACGCGCTGCTCGTTTCCCTTTCCTTTGTTTTCTTTTCTTTTTTCGTTTGTTTCCACTCTTTCGCTTTCTCCGCACCGGCCGGAGGTTTGACGTCAGCTGGCTAGACGACAACGCGGGCAGCTGACCGTTTAAAAGGAGGAGGTCATTTTTGGACCGGTGACATCAAATCTGACCACGCCGCAGTGCGCACCGCCCACAATTAATTCCCGCGACGTGCGTTCCCTACTGGATGCGCTCTCACCCCTTCTGGTGTTTTCTCCCTCTCGTAGCTGCGTCGGGCTCATCCCTCTCCTGTGCCTCTTTCCGCGCGTAGCGAATTTGGTTCTTTGGTACTTCCCTGGGCAGTGGTGTTCCATGATGTAACCGAAAATTCCCTCCATTAGACCTAAAGTTTTCAACTAAAGGCGTACATTTCCTGCAAGAGATTGAAAACGCCCCCGTGTGACCGCAGCGGTGGTCAAGTGGTTGAGCATCCGCCTCGCATGCGGGAGGTGCGGAGTTCGATCCCCCAGTGCCGCCCGGTACCCACCGGTGAAACAATGGGTACAAGCTTTCCTCTGGTCTGGTGCTCAGTTTATTCAGGTTGAAATGCTTAGGAAATGGGTCTTTGACGCCACCTTGAGAAGTCCAAAATACCTTGTGCCATGGCGCTCTTTGGCAATAGATGACCTTGCGCCATAAAAATCCAAACTCCAATCCGTGTTGAAAGAAGTGAATCAATTTTGGTCCTTAAAATTCCCTGAAACTCCGTAAAAATATCGTTTTTGCAAAATTTTACTCCCAGTTTTCCTGAAAAAAATTCCCCGAACCGAACATCAATGTTCACTGTCCCGGAGGGGCACGCACCGCCTCTCTCAAGGACTGATCGCAGTATTGCGCATGTCACTTGGGTTATGACCTCCGAAAATGAGTCGCCTTCGCTTCTTTCCGAACTCTACCACCACACGAATGAATGCTTGTAAAGCGAAAGAAACACTCCCTGAGCTTTGTTACACGCGTATTTTTCCCCGCTCGACCATTATAAACTGCTTCACACACTAACATACATAATTTTTTTCATCGTAAAGCTAACCTTAACACACCTTATTTTCAGCGCCCCAGTAATATTTCCTAATGCAGCGATTCCAGTGCGTTTGCTCCTTGTACATACCACATTCCGCCCTCATTTTCAGAGGCTGCGGCTTCTAGCGACATTCGCTGGTTGTTGGTTGAAGCGCAGAACACATAGCTTCGAACTGTGTCCGACATTCAGTGGGGGAGGAGAAGCAGAGGCGGACAAGTTAACCGGAAGAAGAAACCGGTTTGCTACCCTGCACTGGAAGAAAGGGATGAGGAGATGTATAAATGACTGAGAAAATGAACATTAAGTCAGTGTGCGAAGGCAGTAAGCTTGCTGTAAAAGCACCGTCTATCGTGCACGCCAGAAGCTCTCAAGAAGCTGAGCAGTGCCTTGGAGGCCTTCACCGCCGACGATCGCCGCGGCCAGTGACCGAGAATCTTCGCTTCCATCATTGGGCGTGGATCTATACGGTCCAGCTCACAGCAGAGAGACTGCCTTTCAGCACTGTAGGCAGGGCATTCACAAAGAATGTGGGCTACAGTCTCATCACACCCGCAGATGGCACATGCAGGGCTATCAGCCACACCGATTAAGAAGGAGCATACCCAATCATTCTGGACGAAAGGATTTTTGAACGGCAAGGAATTTATGAACGCAATTTTTTCATATATTGGAAGATTTCGCTATAGCAACTACTATACCCTCAGATCTTTCGTCGGCAGCCTCGAATTTTTTTTGCTATTAACGTTCTTGCGAGTGTTAAATGCGTTCTTTATTGCTTTTACTCCTAATTTCTTCTGAAAAATGGAAAATTCCATGAATCGAACATCAATGTCCACTGTTCCGGGGAGGCGCGTACCGCCTCTCTGAAGGACTGACCGCTGTATTCAACATACGTGCGATGGAAAAATTTTAAACGAAAGATTTTGCTACGCATGGCAAGAATGGATTATTAGCTACAATATTTCAATAACAGTGCCTTGCAATTTTTAAATATTAAAAATTTTTGTCCAAAAAGGCTGGACATGGGTTGGTGAAAGCTCAAAACTTTCATGCAACGTACTATCACCAGCCAAAGTTTGCGGGACGTCGGTGTGCGGGGAAAAAATTATGCCTACGCAGTCACTCAAACCAGTTGCTCAAGTTAAAATAGGGCTAACGCTGCAACGACACTTTATGTAGCAGAGAGGCAGGGTTTGTGTAGGCCAGCTATCACAACGAATAGGCACTTGCCTCTGCTAGGCATCGCTGACAAACTAACCCATCGCGTCAGACACGTGGTAAGACGCGTCAGGTTGATACGGGCACCGCCTGGCCAGTTTTACGCCCGGCCCGTCTCCTCACCCGTGCACGTTTTATATATATGCACGGAAGGCAGTTAACGGGGCTCTCCGCGAAGCGCTCTGGCCGCGCGCGTTCGACCCGCGGGCGAACACACTCGGTACATTTCGCGCACGGTCCAGTGACCGCAATACGTGGTCGCCCCGCGCTTCCGTTACCCCCTTTCCCACTTTTTTTCTCTCTTTTCCTCTCTCTATCTGACTCCCTACTTCCCCTCTTCTCCCCTGCGGGAACAAGGGGCACGCTCAGGTATTCACCGGACTCCAGCGATCCACCACACCTCGCGCGCTGGCGCATAGGAAGCAGCAGCAAATGCGCGTTGCGCGCCGGCTTGCTCTGGCCAACGCGACAGCTGCGAGCCCATGCTAGGAATACGTTATGCAACCCGCGCACCGCCAACAAGGGACGGGTCAGAGAGCTATCCTCTTTTGCGGGACCCGCGTTTTTCGCCTTACAAGCCTCTCATAGGCGGACGCTAACCAAGCCCGCGATCGTTTCGGCGCACTCATGAGCCCATCGGCCGAACGTCGAGCACACAGGGCCCGAATAAAAGTGTTTTTGCCACTAGAAAGTACTCGCTTATCTGCCGAGACGGCTTCATTTGTAACGACATCACGCGGTCTCCGTCATTCGGCTTCGGTTATGTCGGTGACCAGAAGGTTTCATTCCCATGGCTTCGTGCGGTGCCGTAGATGCGCTAGCTTGAATGACGACTCATTCTCTGAAACAAGTGATAATGGGGGCGACGGGTGGCGGTCACGGCGCGCTCGAGCCCATTATGCGAGCCACAGCGCTTGCAGTAAAGGTCACTTTTTCGTCTCTCGCCTGGCGGGCGTGTGGTCACGGGGCCGTGTGATCAGCGTTTGAATTGCCGCAATCAGTGCAACACTTGCCCGTGCTACTTGTGTCCAATGAAGACAGCGTGACTGCTGTTGTCTTCGAAAAACCAGCGAGCATATTATGGCATCTCCAAGACCGTTTGCATTTTTTGCGGTCTGTGTGGTATAATCGCTGCATGAATGGCAGTTGCAATTTTTTTACGCCCTGTACGTTAGCCTTGCATTTTGAGGTCGCAGCGAAGGTAGGATATACTGGGGCTCACAGGTGGTGCCTAGGTCACATTGCCCTCAGGGCCGGAGCGAACGCAAAGCACGAGTAATTCGCGATTGTTTAGCGGTTGCTTGAAGAGCATCTCTATTGAAATGCGATATGCATGAGCCACTCGCTTCTGTGTTATGGTACCTGTGGAGTTCGCTGACCTTTCCGCGAACTCGTTGATCCTGTGTTCGCAAGGAAGGCCGCTCTAGTGGGGTCGGAAGTCCCCAACAAAGGGGCCCGTCCCGTCCCTGCATCCCCTTCGTGCGGCGGACGTCCTCGTTACGCCGCGCCGTCACGGGGATGACCCGCCGGGAAAAACGCTAACCATGTACAGCTGTCGACATGTGGTTGTTAAGGGGTTGACGAGGCTTCGGGGGCGCACGAGATACGGCTGAGTATTAGCCGAGTGACCGGAAGACCACTATTCCCGTAACGACTGTGTTCGTCTCGTGCGGTGTATTCTGTAAACACTTTAGGGATCGTTTTGTCGCGTGTGCGAAAGAGAGAGGAAAGTGGTAACGGCTGGGCCGTGGGTGCCGTGGGAGAGGGTGGGTGCGTTTGTGCTGTTTGTGTATTTGATTGCAACCTCTCCTTTCCCAAATGTTTAATCAGCACTCTTTTCCCAATCTGTGATTAGTTGGCGGAAACCTTATTTTCCTTTCCCTGACCACTGATTGGTGAGGTGTGTCGCTTGTAATCTTATTGGTGGCTGTCCCCGCTAAGGGCGGAGACAGATGGTTCAAAAACAAGCGCGCTGGGTTGAACGGGGGCTGAATTCGTCTGATCCACGATTTAGTCATGTAAATAGTTTTCTCCTTGCTTTGTTTCTTCTCGTTTTTTTTACCTATGTTGTAAATAAATAGTTAACCTTCTCCTTTCCTTGAGTAATGTGAATGTTTGCGAGTAGAATCACCGGGTCATCAAGAAACCCCGATTTCATCATCAAGTAGTTTCCTCTCATCGCCACCGGAAGGGGAAACTCAACTGGCGCAGTCGACAGGATCGCAACTGGCGCAGTCGACACAGGATCGCAACTTCTGTCTACTCGAGGCATTGGACGGAAGGTGAGAAGAACAAGTCGGTGGACAAGCTGTTTGTCCTAAAGGATAAAACGTGAAGCTGCGTCGAAAGACTGACGTCGAAAGCTTCAGGATCACGGGTCGAGATCGAGAGGACGTCGGAGGCTCAAGTCAGCTAGGAGCTGAAGGAGCCGGGCAACAAGCAATCGAGGGTTCGTGTCAGCGAGCTGCTGAAAAGAACCAGGCGTCCACCTCGAACTGGTTTGAGTCAGCGAGCTGCTGAAAAGTAACCAGGCGACCAAGTCAAGCCAGTCAAACGAGGCAGAAGTCAGCGAGCTGCTGAGAGATCCAGAGCTCAAATCGTCCGCATCGTGGAGCCTGTCGTCATCACTGAGGACGACGAGATCACCGGGGCAGAGAGCAACCAGTAAGGTAGGAGACCTTTCTGCTTTCTCCGAATTCACCATGTCGGTGTGGTGTTTAGTGCTAGAAACGATAGCACGGAAAACGGAGATGGCTGCCGTACGGTATGATCAGGAGGGAAGGATGCGACGTGTTGAGCAGGAGGAGGCTGAACAGCTGAGTGAAATTGAAAATTTGAAACTCCAAATTGAACTAGAAAAGAGAAAACTTGCACAGATGCAGTTGAAATTAAGGCAAAGGACGAAAGTTGATAGCGAGGTCTTATTCGCAGCAGTTCAATGTTATAACTGCATGAAATTTGGACATTCGATGATTGACTGTCCGAACTGAAAGCAAGAACCAGATGTTTCCGTGGTGAGGGCACATGTGTGCAAACTAGTAGCTCAGGTAAAGATACTGGCGCCTGATAAGCTACATTCCCAGTCGGAGATGACTGTTAATAAGGTCAGTCAACCAGATGGGACGGATGATCTGGCATGCGGAGACTTGCATACCGAAGGTCAGAGTTCTGAAACCTGTGTGGATTCAGGGACTGAAATAAAATTAACAGGAGACCAAATTCAGTTACTTTCTAGGGGTGAGTGCTCTGAAGAAACGAAACAGGAAGACGCGGTTCTCCAGGTAGCGGACGCTGATCTGTCGTGTGTGCCGATGACTACAGCTTTGAAAGCTGAAGCGGTTAGACAGCAGGGCCTAACCTTGTGTGTCGCACCAGAAGAGATAGGCATAGGAGCGTTCGTCCCTCCTGTGACGAACATGCTTTCAGGGCAACCCAATATAGACCAGACCCAGGAGACACTTCAGTGTATTGCTCGCGAACAAGAGCTCAGCATCGTACCCCAGCCAGTGTGCGCTAACTCTAACGCAGCATTAAGGGTCGAGGACGGGGAGAAGGCGGATCTGATAGTGAGAACGCTCTTCGCTGTAGATAGTAATCCAGCTGCCAAAGATGAGTTGTCTTGCCAGTCAGTACTGACATTGTGTGCGCTGACAGATCTAGCTGAAGGTGTAGGGCAGCTAGTAACATCGGAAACACACTCGGTACTAGAGCAGCCAGAAAGGAACCAGCCAGATGAAGAACATCAGAACTCAGATTTCGATGAGCATTTCAGAATCTCGCACGAATCTGTTCGAGACAGACTCGAGGCTTCAGTGGAGCTTCAGGCAGGTCCCGAAGCTGCAAATGTTTCTGCATCAGATTGGGAGCTAACAGGGACAGCTGCAAAGAATTTCGCAGCGGATAGGACACTGGTGGATATAGGCAATGCCTCCATTCCTGTAGGTTCCCACATGGAGCCACCTGCCCCATCATCAGAAGTGTGCAAGCTCGGCGGCGAAGGTGATCGTAAAACGATAATGTGTGAGGGCAGGCTCTTCTCTGAGGAGAACACCGGCCGCCAACGCTGTAAACAGCTAGCACTGCCTGAAACACGATGTCAAACTGCAGGCCAAATTGCCGATGACAGGCCTAACCCGACGGTAAAACTAAAAGTAAGGGTGTATGCAGACGCGATGGCAGCAGCAATCTTTGTGGAGTTCAGGGAGCTGGTGAGCTCTGTCGATTTTGAGCAAGCTGACAATGCAAATCCGAAAGCGGCGGCAGCCTTTGCAACCGGCGATGTGCCGGATAATTCGAAATGTAGAGCCAATCTGGTTGACGAAGCTAAAAAGAAACATAAGCTTCTGTTTCGAGGTGTAGGCGGCTAGAAATCATTTCTGCCAATTTGGTGCACCGATCTGACATGGTGGATTCTGGAAGGTGCAGATTGGTGTCCTAATCTTATGTGTGCGGATTGAATTAACCGCAATGTGCGCGCGTGTGTACGTGTGTACGTGTTTGTGGACTGATTGAACAGCCGAGTATGCGTGTGTGTGTGCACGGTTGTGTGATTTTTTTTGTGCTCCGGCAAATTGCGACTGAACTTTTATGTCACACTGACAGCAAGTGTCCGCGTGACATTCTTGGTTGGGAGGTGTGGAGTTCGCTGACCTTTCCGCGTACTCGTTGATCCTGTGTTCGTAAGGAAGGCCGCTCCAGTGGGGTCGGAAGTCCCCAACAAAGGAGCCCGTCCCGTCCCTGCCTCCCCTTCGTGCGGCGGACGTCCTCGTTACGCCGCGCCGTCACGGGGATGACCCGCCGGGAAAAACGCTAACCATGTACAGCTGTCGACATGTGGTTGTTAAGGGGTTGACGAGGCTTCGGGGGCGCACAAGATACGGCTGAGTATTAGCCGAGTGACCGGAAGACCACTATTCCCGTAACGACTGTGTTCGTCTCGTGCGGTGTATTCTGTAAACACTTTAGGGATCGTTTTGTCGCGTGTGCGAAAGAGATAGGAAAGTGGTAACGGCTGGGCCGTGGGTGCCGTGGGAGAGGGTGGCCGCGTTTGTGCTGTTTGTGTATTTGATTGCAACCTCTCCTTTCCCAAATGTTTAATCAGCACTCTTTCCCCAATCTGTGATTAGTTGGCGGAAACCTTATTTTCCTTTCCCTGACCACTGATTGGTGAGGTGTGTCGCTTGTAATCTTATTGGTGGCTGTCCCCGCTAAGGGCGGAGACAGATGGTTCAAAAACAAGCGCGCTGGGTTGAACGGGGGCTGAATTCGTCTGATCCACGATTTAGTCATGTAAATAGTTTTATCCTTGCTTTGTTTCTTCTCGTTTTTTTACCTATGTTGTAAATAAATAGTTAACCTTCTCCTTTCCTTGAGTGATGTGAATGTTTGCGAGTAGAATCACCGGGTCATCAAGAAACCCCGATTTCATCATCAAGTAGTTTCCTCTCATCGCCACCGGAAGGGGAAACTCAACTGTACCTTTGTTGAACATGAGCGCGGGCACGCAAGAAGCAAACATTATATGATTTGTCTAAAACTCATTCATAAATATATTTTAGTGTAACCTTAGTTTTAGTATGCCTTTGCTACTATCGCACGGCAGCCCTCCTACACTCCTCGTTTCTGAAGTGATTTCAACCCACACTTAATATTTTTTTTGCCAAAGCGCTTTAGCTAGTTAGAGGATAGAGTCTTAAGTTATGGAAAAAAATTAATGCGACGGGTTTAGAGTGGACGTTCAGAGGAAAAGCCGGAAACAACCCTGCCGATCAAATCAGGAGTTGTGGGCAGGGTTCTGACGTCACATATTGACATGTGTACTGAAAATAATTAGAACTCGAGTTTAAATGAAACTATGAGGTTTTAGCATGACTAAAATGTCATTATGAAACGCAGGGCTGTAAATTATTTGCACTGAAAAGAAAACTGGGGTAATTAGTTCGGTATCGAACCCATGACCCTTAGGCCGCAAGTCAGGCAAGCTACCCTTAAGCCATTGAAGCACGTTCGTCCGGCATGGCTAACGGGAGACCTTTTGTGTTTTGTGCTGTATCAAATGGTCTAGTGTGCTTACTTATCTATGCTGATCAGTGTATGTAATTAGCAAGAGGTGCTAATTAAGAAAGAAAGTAGCAAATACCGTTAAGGCAGAGCTTAAGCGTCCCTCTAATTTTCTTTCACCTCGTCCCATGAGCACAACGTCAGCCCATGGTACAAACTCTCTTGAGTTTTCTTTATCGCCATGGATAACAACTATAATGCAATTTATAAATTTTATGAGCGGTGTATGTGCCAATTTTTAATCTTCTGGAAAAAACGAAAGGGCACGTTTTGCGACTAAAACATTCGACCTCATTCAAGCTGAACAGAGAGAACGTGATTTTTCTCATATTAGATATAGTTCATTTCGAGGCTTTTTTGACAAGGCAACACTTAGGCAGGCTGCAAGACAAGACACACAGGGTATCTTGAAAGCCTTCATACCGCCGTAGGCATCAAGATGTAGCTGTTTAAATAGCACAGATTATAACGTGCAGTTTCCGTTAGCATCAGAGAGCAAGCCTCGCTTGATATGAATATCTAGGACGTGCCAGAAAATTTTTTGCGCATATTAGCGGCGCTGTTAACAATCTCGTTCACCAATGTTGACCTCGACAACAGCACTTGCTAACTTCGACCGCGATAAGCTGTAACCGATCTGACATCACTATTAGTAATATGAAAGTACGAGATATACAAGTGCTCACAAAAAATCTCGGAACGCCGAAATCGCAAAAAAGCCTGAATTTTTTCGCTAAGTAGAGGCACAGCCAGGCATTAAGACGTGTATCGTGCTGTTCGCGGACAACAGTACGGAGTTCATCCTTCAGTTCGTGCATGGATGCGAAAACTGCTAAGAAATAAAGTTTTGTTGTAATTTCCGCGTTCCAAAAATTTTGTGGGCACCTGTTCGTATGGCTGCGGAAAGCTGTTGGTCTTCCGTTTTTTAAGCCTCTTCTTTTTCCTTTCTACACATGTCGCTCCCCGCTCCCCTTTTCCCGCTTATGCCACCACACACGCACAACAAAAACCGTAACTCACCGTCTTCACGCCCTAGGCGGCGCTTATGCGGGTAAATTATAACAATTACATTTATCACTTCGAGGAAAACATCCATCCGCTTTTGCTCGATGCAATGATTACAGGGTCGATTCAATAGAAACTTCAACATTTCACCATTTGATGACCTATATCGAGCGCGGACAGTGAAATAGGTTGGCAATAAATAATCTCGCATAAAAATTTGAGAACGCCACTAAATTTTCATGCTTGAAGCAGTCTACAAACTTGCTTCATTATTATCAACTACTGAACAGATGTTCAAAACTTCTGTACAGCACTCTATGTCAGCCGACAACTGCTCCTGTGTTTCGTTGTTGTTATTGTGGCGCTTCTTATTGTGTGTGCGTGTATCGGTTATTTTCTCTACTTGTAAACCAGCTTTAACTGTTCCGCCTTTATATTTCACCTAAATTTTGCCATAACGGCATTGCAAACGACCTAGCTGGCCTATTAATGTCACATCACCAGTTTTGAAAATACCCAGTCACAAGAACCTTTAAACTGGAACTTGCACAAAGTCCTGCAGCTTTCGTAGAAAAATTTGTCCGAACACCGAGCCAGACTACTGGTTATGTTGCGCTTCCTAGCTGCTATCATGTACAGCCAAACAGGCATGCTCAGCGCTTAAAAAACGCATCTGCTGTGAAGTTCTGCGGGATTTATTGATGCGCAACTTGTTATTTTACTCATACACAAGGGACAGGTAACGCCTTTGGCAGAGCCTCCCTTTTATCGACAAATAGCTCGCGCGTGAACTTTCTCAGTGTTGAAGTGGAACTTTCATTTGCGGTACAACAAGCGTTATTTCACATACGTGAGTCCCTAGCATTTACTCGCAGTTGAGTTCTCTCATTACGCACTGCCTCTCTTATTCACATTCTGGATATAAATAACAAGACAACGTATATAGGCTGGTGCGTTACCCGAAGAAAACACAGATCCTCCAACACAGACTCGTTGGGTCTTCGGATATTTTGCGTTCGAAGCTCCACTATTACTAGCGCTGCCAGTTTTAATCAAAGATCAAAATCATCGTTATAAGCACGTAAAAATTCTTGAGTAGTACCCGCTTCGAACCGAAATAAGTCAGTATATAATGCCAGTATGCCAACAAAACGGAAATGTGCAGAAGGTTACCCTGGTAGTCATGAGACTTTGGGGGCATATTCAGCATCTCAAAGTGTTGACTCGGCCTTGGAGAGTAATGCTGCAGAAATGCATATGCGATTGTAGTAGTCAGAAATAGCTAGCACATTTAGGCTGTATAAATAATTTGTGCGCCGTAATGACCAGGGACCAGTAAATATCCACCTTGTCGGTGCTGCCGCTTCACGTCTTGATTTTTTCTCTTTGCTTCTTCCACTCTTCTAGCTTGGCAACGATGCCTGCTTGTTACTGCACATTCTGGTTACTTTTAAAATTTTCGCTAAATAGTTGTGTTCAATTATTCTAGCGATTCAGACATGTTCATATGATGGTTATATATCCTTTGGAATGAACCCGCCGCGGTGGTTCAGTTGTTACGGCGCTCGGCTGCTAACCCGAAAGACGCGGGTTCGATACCGCCGGCGGTTTCGACGGAGGCGAAATGCCAGTGGCCTGTGTACTGTGCGATGTCATTGCACATTACAGAAATCCTGGTGGTCGAAATTTCCGGACCCCTTCACTACGGCGTCCCTCATAGCCTGAGTGGCTTCGGGAGTTAAGCCACATAAATCAAACCTTCGGTATGAGAAGTATGGCTATTTGGGCCGGTTGTTACATGGTAAAATATCTGGAATGTGGCACGCGTGCCACTTAGACACGCGATACAACAAACCTGCTCACGCCTGCTCACCGTTATTCAGTCAGCGCAAGATCTTAAAAAGGTAGAATGAACAGGAGGCGCCAGGTATCTTTGTAACACTATACATTCTTCAGAAAAGCAATGAATGCATCAGCACACCATCCTTTCTCTTCACCCAATGGTGATCGTTGACCTGTTAAAGCAATACTAGTATTTTCATTTGTACCTGCCCCGTTTCTTTTTTGTTGTTTTTTTTGTTTTCTTCAATCTGTTTTGTGATCTACTTGTTTTTTTTTTCCTGATATCATGCCACGTTCTCTATAAGATGCTCGCGTTGTCAGTTGGGAAATTCATTCGGTTGTTGGTTCGCGCACATGTGTCGCCTCCCTTTCACGGTCCAGCTTTTTCGCGCTGTTTTTTATTTATGAATTCTTCGGAAGCCCCGCCGTGGCGTCGGTGCTTCTCATTGGGGATGAAAAGATACATTTGCCGCACAAAAAAAAAACAGCAAGAAGGCTGCGACACATTGAACTGACTGAAAATGCCCCTCGGATTAGGGAATAAGAATAAAGTAGAGTTACTGGTCCGTGCTCTTAAGTTCCTTTAGCTTTTTGACTGAGACGTGTTGTAGCCCCCGTTGCGCGTGAGTCGCGTGCTTCTTGCTTTGCAATGGCGAAGGAACTAAATATGCTGATGACAACAAGGATTGAATGGCTCTATGTGTACTCCTTCCTAACAAGATGGGGGCGGGTTACATCGGGACAGGAACTCAAAATACTGAACGGAAGCCGACTACAGCCGTATCATGGACTGTTAGCCGTGACAGCATCATTCCGCCACCGGTTCAGCAGGCCGACGACAAAGGGTCGGTTTCGGCGCCAAGCGTCGGCTCAGAATTGCTTCAAGTGTATAGACACACGCGCTTACGTTGTTCGGATTGACTCGAGAGAATTCTGGAACGACCTAAACCGTTTTGCTTGCGCGAAATTATCATCGGATTTACATTTTGATTCAGCCGCCAACTGCGCTTTATTGCTTTCGCTGCTGATCCGGCCTTCTCGACGGAGAACGAGCAAATGAGCGTGTAGATAGCGGCACTTAAGCCTGCGTGCGCGCGCTTCACATCGCGTTGTTCCAGCGTTCGTCGTTTGTACCAGCACTAATTCCTTGATCTGTGCCCTACCTATGCTAGCGTACGCCGGTGAGCCTCGCTCAATTTCACAGCAATCTGCCGGGCAGCATAGCCGTGGCACCCGTCGTTATCTGGGCGGGGCGTGGGCGCTTGACGTTTTGAGATCACTGGGACTCGGGCTGCTGGTTTCCCTAATGACGGCCACCTCCGCTGCACGTGTGCCAAGGCTCGCGTCGCGCACTCCACAAAGGGGCCGCAGGGAGAGAGAAGCGCCAGTAAACCTGGCGTTACGGCATCGCGTGGTGGGAGGGGCGACGCCGCGAGAACATTTTCATTAGCGCGACTTCCGGGCGCACCGCCCATTAATTGTGGCTTCCCCACACAGCTCAGGCGGCCAGAATAGGGAGACCTTCCGTGCTGCGGCGAGGTCAGCCGTGGCCACGTGAACGGAATTGTCCCCATTCGGGATGCTTATATGGAAAATCCTGCGCGTATTGGCGAGGTTTCGGCGAGGAGAAGTTCATGGTCGCGAATTGTTTATTATTATTTTTTTCTTTGCTTTGCTGCTTTCCACCTTTGAGGTAAGGGTACGAAAGGGACCCGAGGTAATTAGATCGAGATGATTAAGAGCTCTGACCGGAGGTACCGATCTCTCGCTCATTTCCTGCACGTTCCTGTCCCAGCGAGACTGTCCCGTTCCTCTATGAGCATGTCATTTGCAACAAAAGTGGGAGGGGTGCAGCTTACAGCAGAGGTACGGGTCAACGCTTCATGCCTTGCAAACGAGGGCCTCCTCCGTAAGAGAACGCAGAGTGACTCACGCAGAGGTCAGTAACTTTAGGACGGGTGCCCAAACGGGCGCCGATGAAGAGAGTTATGTACTATCAGTACATGGCGTACTCGTCCCCAAGGTGTCTGAAAGAAAAATCAGTGAGAGAAGGTGAACAGGACGAAGATTTAAGAAGGCAATGACGTTTACCACTTGGCTTCCTTCGCTGCTGTGTAGAGGCTACTCATTAGAGATCGCAGCCAAATGTCGCGAGCTGAGTATAGAGGCACTGGAAGCGGATTTTTAAGCCAGAAATGAATTAACGGTTACGTTGCAACCTCTCCTTGTCCGCTATTTTTCGCCCGTCCACCCCACTAGAAAGCTCGCGAATCCATGGACTCCACGCTCCAGGCGCCGAAGAGGGACACGAATGTGCCTGGTGTTGCCTCGTTCCCGTGCTCTTGCCGACGCGGTTGATTACAGAATTTGGGTTTGAGCTTGAGTTTATTTCCACAAACAAGGCGACACAATGGTTGTGAGGGATACAAGGGGAAAAAGCTCCTCAGGAGCAGCTTTACTGGCTTCAAGTACTGTTACAGTGGCTCCAGCAGGGCGGAGAGAAGGCTTATTAATAGACTAGAGTTAAAACAAAGGCAAAACAAGAAACCCAAAAAGATACAATTGAAACAGTAAAAGATAAAATAAAACAAATAGAAAAAAATGCCGTACACAGCTTATTACAGAAACACAGTCATGCGTACAAAAATATTTCAAGCAGGTTTCTTAAAGAACAAGTGAGCACGTCGATGTTACATAGAGTAAGGTCATTTAGTAACTTCGGCAACCTGTAGCTTAACATTTCTTGACCATAATTAGTACGCGGATGAGGAACACACCCAGTCTCCGGAGTTCGAACAGCGTAGGGGGCAACGCGTTCTAAGAGATTAGCGAGATATCAAAGATTACCGATTCTATTCTTTGTGTCTTTACGGTAGGATAAAACCAGGCGGTGATTCAATAAGGCGGGAAGTGTCAGGGTTCTAAGATCACGGAAAAGGGGAGCATAATGAAAGTCGTGAGGCTTACTGCATATGACGCGAAGAAATTTTTTCGGGATGACAAGCAGTCTGTGAATGTCTGTGAAAGTTGTTGTCCCCCATACGAGACAGCAGTAATTAAGATTACTGAGGAAAAGTGCGTTATATATTAAGAGTTTTTCTGAAAAGGAAAGACAGCTGATAGAGCGGACTAGACCCAGCACCTGAGACAGTTTACCGGTCAGAAAATTTATATGAGAATTCCAGCACATATTATGGTCAAAGTGCACACCCGAGCATTTGAATGTTCGTACAACTTCGATTTTATGGTTTATGGGGTTTAACGTCCCAAAGCGACTCAGGCTATGAGAGACGCCGTAGTGAAGGGCTCCGGAAATTTCGACCGCCTGGTGTTTTCTAACGTGCACTGACAACGCACACTACACGGGCCCCTAGAATTTCGCCTTCATCGAAAATCGACCGCCGGGGGCCGGTACCGAACCCGCGTCTTTCGGGTCAGCAGCCCAGCGCCAGAACCACTTAGCCACCGCGGCGGCAACTTCGATTTTGAAAGTATTTAATAGTATATCACTAGGTAACGCAGTGTTAATGTTTTTCGGTTGAAAGAGTAAGGCTTTAGTTTTAACGGTGTTTATTAACAGGCAGTTTCCAATAGACCACCTATGTAACTTAGAAAGCTCGTGGTTAGCATGTAGAGTTAGGTCATCTGGAGAATTGGAGAAGAAGAGAAGTGTGGTACCATCAGCATACATAATGAATGCGGTATTGGGATCAATGTTAGTGAGATAATTTGTGAAAGTGTTAGACAATAAAGGACCCAAAATGCTGCGTTGTGGGACACCTACAACAACTGGAAGGACGTTAGATGATATGCCATTCACATGCACAAACTGCCTTCTATGACTTAGGTCTGATTCAGTTAAGTTGAGGGCGATGCCGCGAATGCCATAGTAAGACAATTATTATTATTAATTGGTTTTGGGGGGGAAAGGAAATGGCGCAGCATCTGTCTCATATATCGTTGGACACCTGAACCGCGCCGTAAGGGAAGGGTAAAGGAGGGAGTGAAAGAAGAAAGGAAGAGAGAGGTGCCGTAGTGGAGGGCTCCGGAATAATTTCGACCACCTGGGGATCTTTAACGTGCACTGACATCGCACAGCACACGGGCGCCTTAGCGTTTTTCCTCCATAAAAACGCAGCCGCCGCGGTCAGGTTCGAACCCGGGAACTCCGGATCAGTAGTCGAGCGCCCTAACCACTGAGCCACCGCGGCGGGGTAAGACAATTTGCAAAGCAGAAGTTTATGGTCAATGGAATCGAAGGCTTTGGACAAGTCGACAAAAACGCCTAAGGTTAAAAAGCGTTCCTCAGAATTCTTTAGGATTAGCACTTTCTGTTTAAGGAGTGCCAGTTCGGTCGACATGCCTTTGCGGAAGGCATATTGATGCGGGTTATTAATTTATGCTTATCTAGAAAGCTACATAGCCTACAAAAAATGATCTTCTGAAGTCTTTTGGAAAAAATTGGAAGTATGGAGATGGGCCTATAGTTAGAAATTTGAGCTTCGTCAACTTTTTTTGAAAAGGGCTAGCACATTTGCCACCTGCATTCTGTTTGAAAATTGGCCTGATGAAAGACAAATATTGTAAACATGAAAAAGAACAGGTGAAATTCGGTCAAGGACACACCTCATGGGCCCGATCTGCAGGTCATCGGCATCACAGGCAGTACTGTTGCTCAGTTCTTTGAAAAGCATTGTTCATTCGCCTTCATTTGTAGGGTGAAGAAAGATGGATTCTGTGCAGTGTGTATTAATATAACGGCATGCATTCACACTAGCATTTTGGCGACCGTTAGTGCTGAAATGGTCATTAAAACAACCGGGAAGTGCGTCAGCAGTAATCTCTATGCCGCTTACGACAATGTGGATTTCGGGTGTTGCCCTCGAGTTCCGATTCATTAAATCATTTAGCTTGTGCCATAATTTGCGGCTATCATTTTGGCACACGAGAAAGTTCGCTTCAAAATATGAGGCTCTTGCCTGACGCAGTTCGTTTGTAAGCCGGTTACGGAAAGACTTAAAAATCCGCAGATCGCCAGGATCTTTAGACCTAATAAACTTATTAAAAAGCTGGTTTTTTTCTTTGATTTTTTTAAATAGGTCATTCGTGATCCATGGCTTACGAATTCGCGAAGATCTAGGCCTTCTCAAACACCGAGGAAAGTGTTTCTTATAACATGAGATAAGAATATAAATGAAGAGTTCATACGTGGTATCCGCACATTAAGAGGCATAAACAGTACTCCAGTCAACTTTGTGCAGTTCCTCCCGAAAGTGGTGAAGGCTTTCACTAGTGATTGAATGAAATAATTTTTACTTTGCGATTTTAACTAAAAAATTGGCAGGTGGTCACTGATTTGATATGAAAGAACACCAGACCTGATATCAACCTGGCAAAAATTCGTTTGGTTTGGTTTATGGGGGTTTAACGTCCCTAAGCGACTCAGGCTGTGAGAGACGCCGTAGTGAAGGGCTCCGGGAATTTCGACCACCTGGGGTTCTTTAACGTGCAATGACATCGCAAAGTACACGGGCCTCTAGAATTTCGCCTTCATCGAAATTCGACCGCCGCGCCCGGGATCGAACCCGCGTCTTTCGGGCCAGCAGCCGAGAGACATTACCACTCAGCCACCACGGAGGCGCGGTAAGAATTCGTGATGAAGAGATCAAGGCATGCAGACGTGTCGCAGGTCACTCTGATACGGTCACTTATGACATTTGAACAACATTAAAACAACCATAATACCGTAGAAGCAATTCAAATTCACGCCTCACGGCAATATCAGCACAGAAATTAATGTTGAGCTCATCACCACATATAATGTTGTACTGCAAATTAGAGATGCATTCGAAAAGCCCTTGTCGGAAGAGAAAAAAACAATCGGAATTTTCGTGTTGTGTACGATAAAAAAAAAAAAAAAACAGAGTAAACCGTAGGGGCGTGCAAAACAGACAACACTTCATAGTCATCGGAAAAAGATGAGAATTCCTCGAGACATTGCACGTTGAAATTGTTTCGCACTAGCATGCTGACACCGCCGCCACGTGAAACATTTCTGATTCGACTAAAACAGTCATAATATGGAGGTCGCCAGGGAGGAGTGCTGTGGTCATACCAAGTTTCAGATAGCATAATAAAATGAAATTCCAGGTTCAAGTTGCTAAACCTCGCATCAAGCTCGGCCGACTTATTTCTCGCTGACTGACAGTTTACATGAATGCACCGGATGGATCTATTGTGCTCAGATCCAATAAACTTCTTCAAATGAGAAATGCAAAGGGTTCACGCGATGAAGATGACATTATGAAATATGTCTTTTTTTGCTGTTTTGAACTTAAGTAACTACCTTATCAAGGTCAGCCATGCACTTTATCAGACATCCGTTTGCTCCCTCTTCTTTCCTTTTCCACTTCGGTGTCATGCAAAGCGAAAATTATTGACACGTGCCCATTCCTTAGCAGTGTTCAGCAACATTCGGTTCTGCGCAGTCAGGTTTTCGAACATGAAATCATCTGGCTGAATGTCTGAAAAACATTTCTTTTTTTCTAGCCATTTGACATTTGATGATTGGTGATTAAAACGAATGATTATGGTTTATGGGGGTTTAACGTCCCAAAGCGACTCCGGCTATGAGAGACGCCGTAGTGAAGGGCTCTGGGAATTTCGACCACCTGGGGTTTTTTAACGTGCACTGACATCGCACAGTACACGGGCCTCTAGAATTTCGCCTCCATCGAAATTCGACCACTGCGGCTGGGATCGAACCCGCGTCTTTCGGGCCAGCAGCCGAGCGCCATAACCGCTCAGCCATTGCGGCGGCCAAAACCAATGATTATACCTGATGTTTTGTTGTTCCTTGACGAAAGTCTATGAATAGCAGAGACAGTTTGTTTGGTTAGAGGGGCAAGTATCAATTTTGACGCGATGTCGTTAAGTTTGTCCATGAGCGATTCATCTTTTTTCTTCTTTGATGCCATCAACTTCAAGGTTCAGCTTTCTGCTATGGTACTCCAGATCATTAACTGCGGCGCGGATGGCCTGTACGTCGGAGCTAGTGCAGGAAGCTTCAGTTTCAGCCACTTTGGCTGTGGGTGTCTTTATTTGACTGTCATGCTTGGAGAGATTCGCGAGAACATCGTCATACTTGGCTGATAGCAGCTTGACCGATGCCTCTATTTCGCCTACAGTTTGCTTAAGCGGAAGCAGTTCATCAAGTTTTTTGCTGATGTCAAGGAGCATAGTGGCAAATGAAGCATCCTGTTCCTTGGGCATACCGGAGCTAGGCTTTGCATTTCGGCACGAAGGGCGGCGCCAGGACTTCTGAAGATCTTCATCTATGGATCGAAATTTTTTCTTGGTTACACCAGAACAAGTACGACTGATGTGAAAACGTCCTGAGCATTCGTAGCAAAGTAAGTAACCATCGTTATTCTTTATGAGGACGTCACATTCGTCACAAATAGATTCAGGCATTTTTTCAGGCACACTAGACAGTAGACGGAGCAATACGGGAGACAGGTAGACAGTATTGGCATGAGACGCACTCAAAACTGGCAGCAGCAGTGGGTAAAGTGTAAAAAAAGTCAGGCTAACAGAAAACAAGAGGCTGCACACCAACCTGTAACGACAGCAGATACACTTGATTAGAGGCCAGTCCGCTCGCCGCCACTGCTGCTGCCAAATGACAATGCCGGAAAACAACAAGAGCGGCTGCAGCAGTTGAAATCAGCTAAAAGGCTCATCTCGGAAGTCGTGGGCGAAACGTATCCTCCGACTGGTGCATACGGGCGCTGGTATCTGGCAGGTATAGATTGTAAATTTTAGGGTTTAACGTGCCGAAGCAACCCATGGGCTATGAGGGAAGCCGTAGTGGAGTGCTCCGGATTAATTTAAATCACCGGGGGTTCTTTAACGTGCGCTAACCCCGCACGGCACAGCGTTGCCTTTTGCGTTTCATCTCCATCGAAACGCAATCTCCGCGGCCGAGATTCAACCCGGGCCTCCGACTCAGTAGCGGATCGCCAAGCAGTGAGCCACTGCGGCAAAGGGAGCATGCGGGGACCATCTCCGGCTTTCGCTCTAGAGCGTACATCTCGAAAGGGTCCATGAGGTCGGGGCTTAACCACTCGGTTATCTCCACAAGGCTACCTGTGGTGTTTCTAGTGGGCATTTCTTTCAAATCATAAAAAGACACCAAAAATTGTTTGCTTTTTTAAAGTCGACTCGTACGACTCGTTTTATATGCTACCAAGAAATTTCTTTGGGGAAACCTACAGGGAAGTGCTGCAAAAAAAAAAACTTTTTTTTATCAACCGCGAGGGTGCATGCTGTGTGTCTTGAAAACCTTGAAAAATAGGCTTTTTTTAACCTTCGTATCCTTGCGCGTCACGACCGACCGGTGCGTTCTTGGACTCGGCGGAGAGTTGGTTTCCTGTTCAAATCTAGCACCCCAGTTCGATTCCATGTCCAGAAGCAATGATACAAAAGTGAAAGTTTCAAGGTCTCACCATATGACTGCTGCGGTTCAGCATTGGTCTCCTCCGCGGTTTCCCCTAACAACCGTCGAATTCTACGAGAGCCTGTGAAGGGCCGTCTGCTTTCGCGCCCAGTTGGCTACGCTTGCTCGGTCGCCTCGAATTATGTTGTTTCGGCAGAGCCATAAATTACAGGAAGGGCTGATTTTGGGTTCGGACTTCTGCGCTGCACTTATATGCCTACGCTGCTTTAAAAAGTATAAAACGGCGCATTGTTATGGCAGCCGGAAGTGCAAGTTCCCAACGGTGAAAAATGACAAGAATACTTCTGTACGGTGCGGATGCAAGTGACCTTATCGTGGAGGACGTGTGATGGACGTGCATCCGAGCTCTTCGTCTCCCCTGGCAGCGCGTGGGCAGAAAGCGCATTGATCGGTAGACGCCATGGATTATGTTAGATGTGGGCCCTTGGTTAGACTGGGGTTATCTCAGTCAGGTCGATGTCCAGGGGTCTGTCTGTCTCGAAAGGCTGATGCTGTGATCCGACGAGAAGGGGCGGCATCGAGGAGAGAGGCTTACAAAGGGTTTAATTTTCAAATTTAGAGGAGAACGTGAGATATAAGAAGAAAACAGAATGTTCTCGCACACATTTCATTTTTTTTTTCATTTCATTTATTTACCTTAAAGGCCCCTTTCGGGGTATTACATAAGGGGTGGGGTAATCAAAAATTGGTACATTTTTTCACGATGACATATGAAGTTCAATATTGGCGTTGAAGAGTGACGGGCAGGTGATAGCAGCAGCGGAGTGGGAGAGGCCGTTCCAGTCTGACGTGGCTCGTGGAAAGAAAGAGGTGGAGAAGGTTACAGTACGGGCACGTGGACGAGTAACTTGAAGGGGGTGACCAGTGCGATGTGATATGCGCGGCGGAGGTGCGCAGATGTATGGTTCATGGCCGAGTGAGATGTAATAAAATTTATGAAAAAGAGATAAGGTTGCGACGCGACGACGGCAAGACACATAACATTCAGTGGGTACCTGCTCACTGTGGCATTATGGCTAATGAAAAAGCAGATGAAGCGGCCCGTAAGGGCCATCAACATCAGAGATACATTCGAAGTTTTCTCACGAAATCTGATGCGTCCCAAATGGCTAAAAGTTTTGCGTACGAAGAAACGTATCGGCTTTGGAGTTTGCCGACACATCAGTACCAATTTCTTCACTCAATCGACCCACATCTTAGATCCAGACTCTCACCCAGAATTCCTCGACAACTCGAAACACTTTATCACCGACTTCGTCTGAATGCTGCATATACAAATGGCCTGCGATATCGTTTTGGACAAATGAACAGTCCGCATTGTGACAACTGTGCTTCGATAGAAACTGTGGAACATATCCTGCTTGAGTGCCCTGCGTATGCTAACGAGCGTGCGTACTATGAACATTGCATGCAGAAGCTCTGCCCAGTGCCCCTAACAATGGACAAAGTTTTAGGCCCCTTAGCCTGATTCAGGCAACAGAGACTTGCAATGAACTTTCTTTTTACATATTTAAAAGACATTGGACATCTCGATAAGCTCTAAATTCACTTGCAGGTTACCTTCATGCATTCTTCTTGCAGTGAACTTCGTCAGCCCATTCATCGGACTATGCACTCCATCATTCCATAGGTTGCATCAATACTCGCCACTGCATCCTTAGTACCCATTTCATGGCTGCATTTTATCTTGGTTTTTTTTTTCCACCTCTTCCACGCTGCTCTCCTTCAGTCTTTATCTCCCAAATTCCCCTCCCTACGCAGAGTAGCATGCCAGCGATATTGAAACGCCGGCTAAATTCTCTGTTTCTTCATTAAAGAGTCCCTCTCTCTCTCACGGCAAGAAAGACTTCGTAAATTGGACAGTGATTTCAGGGATGTTACACTGACCTCGTATGAATATTGGGAGTGAATGAAACGGGCGGCGCGATTTTGCACGGCTTCAAGTGAATCGATTAGATATGCTTGATGGGGGCTCCAAATGGGGGATGCGTATTCCAGTTTTGGTCTTACCAATGATGTGTAAGCGAGTAATTTGACCTCTTTTGTTGCGTGACGTAAATGGCGCTTCAGATAGCCAAGGGTTTTGTTTGCAAATGAAATAACATTAGTAACATGTTCCCGCCAAGTTAGATCATGACACACAGTGATACCTAAGTATTTGTATGAATGAATGTGCTCTATTGGATTGTTAGAAATTCTATAGGAAAAGGACAACGGATTAAGTCTGCGGTGAAACGAAATAAGCTTGCATTTGTTAGGGTTAAGTGTCATTAGCCAATCATCGCACCATTTTTCAATGCGGTTAAGATCATCCTGAAGGGCTTTTTGGTCGGAAGTGTTAGTTATTGAGTGGTAGATAACGCAGTCGTCGGCGAATAAACGGATATTGCATGATAGGTGTTCTGGCAAGCCATTTATGTATATTAAGAAGAAAAGAGGACCTAGGACCGAGCCCTGAGGTACGCCTGAGGTTACGAGGGCAGAAGGGGATGACTGGTTGTTAACAGCAACTGACTGAAAATGACACGTTAGGAATGCTTCAATCCATTTTAAGATGTTAGCATGCAAGTTCAGCTGCAAAAGTTTTAGCGTCAAACGTCGGTGGGAAACCTTGTCGAAGGCTTTAGCAAAGTCTAAAAAAATTGCGTCAGTCTGGATTTTTAAGTCGAGGTTCGCATGCAGATCGTGAAGAAAGAGTGCTAATTGTGTGTTACAGGAATAGTTTTTGCGAAATCCATGTTGTGCAGGATGAAAGAATTTGTTACCATCCAGGAACTGCATGATTTCTGAGTAGATGATATGCTCCATGATTTTACACGGTACACTTGTGAGCGAGATAGGACGGTAATTTAATGGTGAATTTTTGTTACCGGATTTTTAGACTGGAAAGACCTTTCCCTTCTTCCAATCATCAGGTATGGTGCCTGTGGAAAGTGACTGAGCAAACAGTAACAATAAACATTCGGCAGAAATGCACTTTGTGTTTTTTAAAAGTTTAGAATTTATTTCGTCCATGCCTGCTGCAGATGAAAGTTTAATTTTATCTATTAAGGACATTAATCCATTAGCAGAAACATCGGTTACAGGCATGGTGTGCGGAATGGTTGTAGGCAGAATAGGTAAGGGCGCATCGGGCTCGCTTGTGAAGACAGAGGAAAAAGCAACTGAAAAGATATTAGCACATTCAGTATCGCTAAATGGCTCTCCTGAATCTTTATTCAGGGTAACTGAATGCGTATTAGCAGGGTTGATAATTTGCCAGAACTTTTTTGTGTTACTTTTTAGGATTCTCGACAAGTCGTCGTGATAAAAGAGTTGCTTAGCGTTTTAGACAGCTGATAAATACGATAAATGCCGTCCGGCCGCTTAAATATCGCTGGTCATCCTCCCATCCCTAGCCAAAAAATCTTGCTACACTATCGACCTCCAATTAAATAACCACTCATGATGAGCTGGGGAGCCGCCCCTTCCGGGGGTGGCACAGCTGCTCTTTCGCTGCTCTTCCGGTGGCAAGGGTCTGCTCTTCCGGCAGCGATGTCGATATAGCAACAACGGCGATGATGAAGATTGAGCACCATGACTAGCCTTCCCTAGAGGCATCGGTCGTTGACCCGGGTTAACTGGAAGCACTGCGCTCAGCAAGGTGGTGGTGGTGGTTGTTGCTATGAAGGGGGGGATACTGGTCCCGACCTATGTTCGAACCCCGGCGCTTCGTGGAAGTGGAAGGCTTGCCACCGTCGTAGACACTCCAGGGAAGAGGGAGGGTTTGTTTCCAGACAGGTTGGACCTCCGTGGGAAAAACTGACACCTTCCTTTCGCTGCCGCTTCCGTCCGGGGGAGAAGGCGTCTTCCCTCAACGAGTGGTCACGCAACGAAGCATCCGCCTCGCCAAGGTTGCTGGTCGGTGAATCCTTTTTCCCGCGGACAAACGACGAGTCTTCGGTTGATGACGCAGCTGCCGTGGCGACGCTCAGGATTATGGCTTCACGCTGGCGCCTCTTTGCAGCACGTCTCTCGATAGCTTACGGGAAATTCCTCTCAGGTTGGAGGCCTCCATTCTCAGCAATGTGGAGCCGAGTTTCTTGCGCGCTGTTGTTAGCACGAAACTGCCGATTACAACCAGCTGAAAAATATGTCATATGCATATAGAGGCAGCAAAGGAACACCGCATTCAAAAAGACGGCAAGGACTTCGACCATGCTGCCGTCAGAAGGCACAAATACAGTGATCAACTTTGGATGCTTTTTTCTCAGTATCGTTTTCTCGCTTGTCGCTAATTTTGTGCAACCGATTTATATGCGAGTGCTACGTTTCGCTTTATCCCCGTTTGTTTTGCTCCACTGGTCGAACCATACTCTCGGTCAGTAATTATTTGTTGTTCAGTTTGACGAATTTTGAATTTATTTATGAGATTTCCTCCTCAGTCGAGACAAGACTACGGACACTGCATCTCAAAAAATTCAAAGCTGAAAAAAATTGAGTTACGCTACAAAAAACACAGTTCTCCGCCTCGCCGAGTTGGAGTGCTGCATGCTTATAGCTATCTAGTGGAGCCACAGAAGTATCACCACACTAAAACCACTCAAATTCGCGGACGAGCTAATGGGAGAACACCAATGGTTGCCGAAAACTCAAATGAACTGAATTTTTTTGTAGGTGTCCTTGTCCGCGTCTTTGCGTTGTCCTTTGTTTTGGCCCACAGGGGAGAAAAACGTGTGACGTAATACATGCAGTGCACCGAAACGGAACTCAAATCAGTAAGTGCCTGCACCAAGAAAGAAAGAAGTGCGCGCACCAGTCAGCTGACGCGACTGTTTCAACCGAGGCAGCAAGAACAGTAAGTGGGGCATTATCGTGGCCACTTGCGGAGACGACGATGGCGGCGTTGAACTAGAACGCTGCAAATGCCTGGCGAAACAATTACTGCTGCTTCAAGGGTAAGGTGAGATCGCCGGCGTCAGCGCCACCCGGTCGGCGAGACCACAAACTCACGAGACTCTGCAGCTAAAAAGCTGCGAAATGACTTTTGGAAGGTTTACTTCGCCCAGCGCTCGAAGAGGGAAGTCGAGTGACAGTCGCCTCCGAAGATGCCGCTGGTTGCCTGTTTCTGTGAAAGTACCCGATTGAGCTGAACCAAGCATGCACGTCACGCGGACGACGTAATGCCTTCGTCACAAGAGGGAGATTCTGCTGCATTGGCCGATCAGTTGCAGCGTGGTCACCTTCACGTGCAGTCGAAGAGGGCTTCGACGAGCCGCAAGAGCCGGAAAAGCATGGCAAGCAACAAAAAACGGCGCTGTACGCATCCATTCCTGCAGTAGACTAGTTCATGCGTAGGACTAAATAAACTGATTTTTTTTGTCTTAATCAAGAGTCTATGGCCTCTTGCGTCGAATTCACTGACTCGATATAGATCGCGGTGCTGAGCTCCAACATGAGATTTTACGCATCCTCTTGTCACTATCAGCAGTTTCAGTGCAGTGCACGTTGGTTTCGAGTTGAAATCGTTTCCTTCCCTTCGCAAAAGCCTCAGCGCCTTGAGATATTAGCCAAGACGATCCTCCTTCATTATTTCTGCCACCTTCATTAGAATATATTTATATTATTTAAGGTACAACTAAGATCCAGGTTAGTAGTGAAATCACCAAGGCAGCATCAGAGGGACAGATCTACAGTTAAAATTATGATTTCGCGTCCTAGGGAAACGTGCACTCGGTACCCAAACAAGAGAGAATATATGCAATGACCCCGTAAGGAGGGAGATTCATATATGTTTCTTTCTTTCTCTCTTTTTTGTTTTGCAGATGTACGGCTGCCATGTGGCTCTGCATGCTTCTACTTCTAGATATTGGAAATGTAGAAGGTAAGTCTCTATCCCGCTGCGTTGTCGTTTTAAGCAACTGACTATGTATGTCGCATCCTTCAAACGCTACCTCGGGAGCTAACCAGCAGGAATCTTGACATGTTTCTGCCAAGTATAGTATGGTTCACTTATACAGCACCTGGAATCTTATAGATTATGACACAAAAATGAATGGAGAGAAGACTCCAATATACCTAATGTTGATAACTGTACCTATTGTTTCTTGCTCGATCATTTTCAGGTAATGCCCCCAACATTGACTACTCACACAATATGAGAGTGCTCAAGCTTCCCAAGGAGACACCCATAGGTAAGCGCGCAAGGTCTTGAGCCGATATTCTGCATTTCTGCTCGCTGAAGCAAGCTCTTAAATGCCGTGAAATGAGCGCTTCATCTCACCTGTGTGCGCAGCAGCTCTATTATTCCCGGGGAAAGAGAGGGTCTTAATCCAAACGAGTACTAAAAAAGCAACTGGATGAGAATCACTATTGGTGCGGTACGTGGAACGGGGGATTTAACGCCGCCAAGCTGCACCCTATAGTGGCTAAAGACACCGCTCTAGAGGGATCCGGTTTAATTTCGATCACCTGGGATTCTTTAACGTGGCCTGACATCGAACAGCTAGCTAATGGTTATTTCTGCATAATACCTTATCTGAAAAGCGGCAACTGCGGCCGAAATTCCATCTCGCGACAGAACAAAAGAACGAGCTTATCCACCGAACCACCAAGGCGGATGATGACGGTCATATTTTCCGAAATGTGGACGTGAGCTGCACTAAATAATCTTCATAGCGACTTATGTGCTTGAATGCCTGCCTCTGTGGTGTCTCATCTTTCGATCGGACTCTAGTTAAAACGAAATTAAGTAAAATTAAATGCCTGCAACTCGTGTCAATAATTTCGTGCACTAAGCCAGCCAGCGACATCGAAATAAACATGACAAAGGTGTGCACTCTTGTCGATAGGTTGTATGTCAAGGTTCAGCCTTATCTGGACAAATAACAACAAAATTATTTATCATCTTTACTGTGTAATGCGACCGACCGGCAGGAGTTCAAGCAGCGCAGCGAAGAAGTAGACGAAGTGCAGCTTGGTATGTTCCATATACCTGGGGTGAAGAAAGAATAGTGCACAGTCGCCTCACAAAACATGTTCATGACATCAACGGTCTCAGCTCAGCTCAGATTGGCTTTCGTCGTGGATGCTCTATATGGTCCGCGCATGTGGATCTGGGGAGCAGAATCCGGCTCTCGCTACGCAGAAGAGAAGTTTCAGCTTTGGTCACTCTTGATGTAGCAAAAGCCTGTGACAGTGTAGAGCATACTATTTTACTTAACAGACTTGCTCAGTTACATCCTCCAACCTACATTTATGCGTGTATATCTGAATTTCTGAAGGACAGATTCTTTTACTGCGCCGAGGGAACCCTATGTTCAAATACATATTATCAATCAAGAGGTGTGCCGCAAGGATCGGTGCTATCCCCTCTGCTTTTTAATATTTTGGTCAGTGGCATCCCCATTCGTCCTGATATAACCGTTTTTATGTATGCAGATGACATAGCTTTTTTCGCCTCGGCCAGGGATATCCACTCCCTTTACCACATTCTGCAGGGATATTTGGATGCTCTTGGAGCATGGTTGCAGGGTATTAATTTATCCTTGAATGTAGACAAATGCGGAGTTTTGGTATTTCCTCCAGACAGGCCTTTGCACATTTCATTAGTCCATCGCTCTCTCCAGATTTCACAAGTGGAATCCGTAAAATATCTGGGTGTTACTTATCACGCAGCATTCGATTGGAGCCTTCATATAAAGAACAATGCGTTTCAAGGAGAACGCACTCTAGGCCGGCTGACAAGAATCGCAAATAAAAAGTTTGGGATGCGCCACGACACGTTACAGTTACTATACAAAGCCTACATAAGACATATACTTGAATGTGGTTGCATTCTGTTCTCTGGTAGCGCAAGCTACAAGATTCAACCCTTAATCTTACTGGAAAGGCGCGCTCTCCGCCTCTGCCTTGGTCTCCCAAAATCAGTTTCAAATGCCCTGCTTTATCTGGAAGCCCGTATCCCTGACCTAACTTCCCGTTTTCAAATACTCACGGTGCGAACTTTCCTCAGGTCGATGGACCCAGTGACTGATGTCAGTACTCCTATTTTTGTGTCTCAGCCGGCCTTATTCTTTTCTCATCATTGGCCACGGTATCAAATGCCACAAACTATGTTAACTCAGAACCTTTTAACACCGATTGGTGTTGATCTCAGTTCTTTGCAATGGGTTGATGACACGCCGGCAGCAGTGGAATTCCATTTCGACCACATCTTCCCAACTCATGCAAAACACATTCCCGCAAACATTTTAAACGGTATTCTCTCGGATCACATAGAGGAATACCCCCATCATACGGTGCTTGCTACCGATGCCTCCGTCAACTGCCAAAAAGCTGCAGTTGGCATCTTTTCGCAGGATTTGGCATGAAGCTATTCTGTCCGCATCCCAGATTATATTCCTATATTCTTTGCGAAATTTTTTACTCTTGGAATGGCCCTTCGCAAATTTCCATGCCATGTGTCTCATGTTATTATTCTCGCTGATTGTTTGTCGGTGTTAGTCTCCCTTGACACTTCACAAGAAGATTTTTTTGTGCTTTATCCTGCGATTTTTTGTCCCATGCACTTTGAAGGTGGTCCGTTTTGTCTGGGTCCCTGGCCATGCTGGTATTCATTCAAATGAGGTGGCTGATTACTTAGCAAGGTCGGCTCTTGACGGGTCAGTGACACATCCCGTCCCGAATTTCAGCCTGCTGGCGATTTCCAGGTTTCAGCGGTTCCTACATATATCATCCAGGTTACGAGGTCCCTTACTAAATACCACTGACTATCGGCACTTAGCATATAATTGGAACGTCCGTTCGTGTAAATCCAGGCTGTGTGAGGTAACAATGACGCGGTTGCGGTGCAGGATTCCAAGTTTGAATTTATATCTATGCAGGTGTGGGTTGACACCGACGAACCTATGTGACGCATGTGGGAAAGTTGAATCTTTAGACCATTTTCTCTTCTACTGCCCAAGGTTCGCACTTCAGAGAAAGATTTACCTGGAGGTCCCTCTCCCCAGGTTAGGGCTCCCTTTATCTTTGCCAGTATTATTATTGTTTGGTGCGAACGCCAAGGGATTTGCATTGGGTTCTATTTGTGGGTTTCTCCACGATTACATAATTGCAACTGGTAGGTTGATGTGCTAATTCTTTTAAAGTTCTACGAGCTCTTCTCTTTTCACCAAAATGCTGTCTGTTATTTAACTGTCAATATTGTTCTGTTGTTTTTATTCATTGATTTTTCAAAATTCACGATTGGTGCTAAAATTTTGTCGTCATCTTCCATGGAAACTTCTTTGTTTATTCTACTACACCTTGGCCAATCCCCCCGCGTGGGTATGTGCCATATACCTGGGGTGAAGAAGAAGAAGAAGAAGAAGAAGAAGAAGAAGAAGAAGAAGAAGAAGAAGAAGAAGAAGAAGAAGAAGAAGAAGAAGAAGAAGAAGAAGAAGAAGAAGAAGAAGAAGAAGAAGAAGAAGAAGAAGAAGAAGAAGAAGAAGAAGAAGAAGAAGAAGAAGAAGAAGAAGAAGAAGAAGAAGAAGAAGAAGAAGAAGAATTTTCGAGTTCATCATATGTTCATCATGTTCATCATATTAACGGCCTCAGCCCCGCACAGATTGGCTTTCGTCGCGGTTGTTCCGTATGGTCCGCGCATGTGGATCTCGAGAGCCGAATACGACTCTCAATGCGCCAGAGAGAAGTTTCGGCCTTGGTGACGCTTGACGTTGCGAAGGCCTATGACAGCGTGGAGCACACAGTCCTCATTAACAAGCTTGCTCAACTACAACCACCGCATTACCTCTACGCCTGGATTTGTGATTTTCTAAAAGATAGATTTTTCTTCTGTACAGACGGATCTTTTTGTTCTAATACCTATGGTCAATCAAGAGGTGTGCCGCAAGGCTCTGTTCTTTCTCCGCTGCTTTTCAACATATTAGTTCGGGACATCCCCATTCATCCTAACGTTACAGTTTATGTATACGCAGATGATATAGCTTTTTTCGCATCAGCAAATGATATTCATGTGCTCTACGGGTATTTGCAGGCATATCTGAGTGCTCTTGAAGTCTGGTTGGACCAAATCAATTTATCACTTAATGTCAGCAAATGCGGCGTGCTGGTATTTCCACCCGACGCTCCTATGTACATCTCGCTAGCCTACCGCTCCACTCCAATTCCGCAGGTGGAGTCGGTTAAATACCTAGGTGTTACTTATGACCAAAATTTGGACTGGCGACACCATATTAAGAATAATGTTATTAAAGGGGAACGTGCACTGGGCCGTTTGACCCGAGTTGGCAATAAAAAGTTTGGCATGCGTCGTGACACGCTACTGTTGCTCTATAAGGCTTATATGAGACCGATTCTGGAATTTGGTTGCCCCTTGTTCTCTGGTAGCGCGAACTACAAGCTGCAGCCATTAGCTTTACTGGAAAGACGTGCCCTACGGCTATGCCTCGGGCTCCCAAAATCAGCTTCCAACGCTGTCCTTTATCTGGAAGCGCGTATCCCCAACCTCTATTCCCGCTTCCAACTTCTAACAGTGCGTACTTTCCTCAAGTCTTTTGACCCGGCCCCAGGTGTTAGTATTCCAATTTTTGTATCCCAACCACACCTTTTTTTGACTAATCACTGGCCACGTTATCAGCTTCCGCAAGTTAGGTTCACGCAGAATCTGTTAGCTCCGCTTCAGGTTGATCTGATCTCCTTGCAACGAGTTGCTGACACGCAGGCTGATCCCGTCTTCTATTACGACTTTATTTTCCCGTCCCATGCGAAGCATATGCCCGCACATACCCTAAATGGTCTTCTTTCTGAACACCTACACAATTTTCCACATCATACTGTTCTCTCCACTGATGCCTCCGGCAGCTGTGAGAAGGCGGCGATTGGCATATATTCGCAGGATCTAGATTGGAGCTACTCCGTTCGTATCCCTGATTATACTCCTATATTCTTCGCAGAGTTTTTGGCCATTGGTTTGGCTCTTCTCAAAATTCCCAGACATGTCGCACGGGTTCTTATTCTCACAGACTGCCTTTCAGTTATTGTCTCTCTCCAAAATTCGGAAAAATCTTTCTTGTCTCGTTCACTTAGGTTTTTTGTTCCGAGCACAGTGCGCGAGATCCGTTTGGTCTGGGTACCTGGGCATTCAGGCGTCTATTTTAACGAGGTGGCTGATTTATTGGCAAGGTCAGCTCTCAGCGCACCTGTAATATATCCCGTCCCTCACCTCATTCTGTTAGCAGCTTCACGTTTCCAGCGGTTCCAACATATTTCAGCCACTTTGAGTGATCCGTTGCTGAATGCCGTGGACTTTCAACACCTAAAGTACCCATGGAATATCCGGTGGTGTACGTCAAGGCTTTGTGAAGTGTCCATGACGCTCCTGCGATGTAGAATCCCTCACTTAAACTTGTACTTATGCAGGTGCGGGTTCGCTGCGACAAACCTTTGTGTATCATGTGGGCAAGTTGAATCAATCGATCATTTTCTCCTCTCTTGCCGGCGGTTCGCGGTTCAGAGAAAGCAATATCTGGAGGTTCCTCTTTCGAGACTAGGACTGCCTCTGTCTCTTACAGTTCTTCTATCGTTCGGTGCGAGTGCCAAGGGATTCCCGTTAAGCAGTGTATGCGGCTACCTTCACGATTACATAAGTGCAACTAATCGATTATCTTGTTAGCTATACACAAAACTCTTTCGCATGTCCAAAAAAGGCTAGATTGATTCTATTCCGGATGACTCATACCTCTTGAATTCATTTTATTTTTCCCAATTTTTTTTTTATCTTGATTCAGTCTTCTGACGTTTCCTTCCCCGCGCAAATGCTTCATTGGCATTCTACCCTATACCTTGGCCAATCCCCCCCACGTGGGTATGTGCCATATTACTTGAGGAGAAGAAGAAGAAGAAGAATTTTCGAGTGACGCCTGTGAGTGTGTCTGTCGCGTCGCCGTCCGACCAACGCCAACCGACCTGCGCTTCGTAAGAACACCTTTACACTTGGTGAATGTGTCTCGATTCCCGTCCCGGTCCTCATCCTGGAACTTCGAATCGGGACGCTTATCGTCCCCGCAACCATGCCGGAATGTCCGAGCGAACCATAGTAGCCCATCCCTGCCACTGTCCTCTGTTCCGGGGTGCAGCGCCAGCGTGACCCTTCTCCATTTAGTGGCACCGACGACGAGGACGTCGACGATTGGCTGGCCTCCTACGAGCGCGTCAGCACTTACAATCGGTGAGACGATTCCGTTAAACTAAGGGACGTCCTCTTCTACCTCACGGACGTTGCCAACCTCTGGTTTCGCAACCATGAGGCCGATCTTCCCACCTGGTCCTCCTTTAAGGCGAGCTTCGCCGACGTTTTCGGCCGCCCCGCCGTCCGGAAACTCCGCGCCGAGCAACGTCTTCATCCTCGAGCTCAGTTCCCGGCCGAGACACTCACTAGTTATATCGAAGATATCGTTGACTTGTGCAAGCGTGTCAACCCGTCCACAACGGAAACTGGTAAAGTCAACCACATCCTTGAAGGGATCGCCGATGACGCTTTTCAGATGGTCTTGGCGAAGAACCCCAGCTCCGTCGCTACCATCATTCAGCTGTACCAAAGCTACGACGAACTCCGAAAGCAACGCGCGTCTACGCGGCAGTCCGGCGCCGTTATTAATTTCTTCAGGTGCAATAGAAAATATTGGGCGTTAAACATATATCTCCGTTTCTGTTTCCTTTTTTTCTGCCAGTAACGCACTTTGCAGAAGCGTTTTGCCATTTCAGTCTTTTTTTTTTCATTGTACAGAATGTGCATGCAAAGCATCCATTTCTCGCATTCACGACCCCTTATTATGGCTCGTTACAATGCGCTACAGGAACCTGTATGAAAGACCGGAACTCTAACGTTGGTGTCTGTTAAATCTATACGCATGGGGTACATTTTTTTTTCTGCTTCCTCAAAGAATCTGGGAGAAGACAAGCGATTTCCGCAAGTCAAAGTATGATAACTTCTTCGCTGAATACTAGAAAGCCCGTGGCTCCCTGACGCTTATTGGGTCGCATTTCACAACTTACAGCATGCATTATATTGAAGGCAATGGCCACCACGAAACAGCCCTGCGCGTCAAGTATGCAATTACGGAGTTAGACAGTGGTTTTCGCGCATAATTCCTGGGATACGAAAGTTCATACGGTCCACCTCGGGCGCTGGTATACCGGTTTGCGAGAAGGTGCTGAATTCGTCGGACGTGTGCTGTCAAGGGTCTTTACGCTTGGGGAGGATGCACGCTATCATTATGCTCGCAAGCTGAACGTGCCGTTTTTTCCCGTACGTGCCGCCAGTTGCCAAAGCGCATTCTAGGTGGCTAATTTATCGTTGTCTGGACACAATAGAAATTTGCCCAGAAGCTTCCGGAAAGCCGGTATCGGTTAAGGCCCGGAAACATTTGAAAATTTTTGAATACCATAAACAAAGAAAGCTGATCTTTTGTTTTCAAAAATAAACGCCGCAAAAAAAAACCCTTCCTATTTTGCTTCAAAAGAAATTCCAAAAATTCTCTTTATTTTTGTAATCATAGTCGCAGCACAGAGAGATCGCTAGAGGCTCAGCGATAACTGGGAATATGACGGAAACGATAAAGCACAAAAGTGCCATTTGGCTACAAGCCAGGCTTCTTTCGTTCATTGTTTGATGTGTCTGCTATGTGCCACCAGCATATATGTGGCTATTTTTTCGCTCACGGAGACGTTTACTCTTCCTGTGCCACCCTTCCACATGTGCGCAGGCACAATCGTGTACAGGCTAAAAGGGTCCGACGCCGACTCGGATGTGCTCACGTTCGGCGCCCAAGATGCCGTGGGCAAGGCTCTGTTCCAGTTCCGGTCTGTCCAGTTCAGCCAGGCGGACGTGATCCTCAAGAAAGCACTTACGGTACGCAGTGCAGCGTCCTTTCTTTTTCCCTGTCGGGTTTTGAGCAAACCGTACTTTCATCTTTCGCTTTGATTTCGTCTCTGCATGCGTCATACCACAGTGAGTCACAGTCTGCAATCATATGCCACCTCAGAGCACAAAAAGTTGCATTATACTTATACTAGGGGTCAGGAACAGAAACATTTATCAGCGCCAGCTATTAGCGTGACGTCAGTTGGAACCTGGTCGTCCAAAGCTACACGAGATGACGTCAGTATCACGTGACCGACGAGCGCCGACGTTGACGCGTGCACTCATAGATACGTTCACAACAGCGTCCTCGCCATTCTTTCACTCGATAAAGATGCGGCTGATCCTTGTTGACTGACAATGCATGGAACGCCTGCTTGAGGCTCCAAACGCGAGTACCACGAGAATCCGTTAAAACTATGAGCTAGACGAGATGCAGACATAATTAGCGCTGGAATTCGCAGCATCTTTAGAGGAAAGTTTGGTATTATTGTTTTGCGGAACGCAATCTGGTATTCACGTACGGCATGTCGGCAAACAGTGCTCACTGGTGAGAATGTCTTGCATTTCTGTTTGCTAAACCTTGTGATTGATATGTGCAAAGAAGACCGCAACATAGCGAAATATCTCAACGCGAAAAAGTTACGCGTATGCTATGTGCATGAAAGGCGTGCTACGAACAAATGGGATTTCTCATAAAATATTGAGAAATGTGTTCGTTGCCAGGCGAACTTTAATTCTACTGTGCTATTCCCACTTTACCTCATAATGCAGGAGGAAGAATACACGATACAGGTATTCGTCACAGATGGTGTCGAGGTGAGTAGTGCTGCTTGTTCACTGGTCATCTAAATCTGGCAGAAAGTACCTCTCAAAGTAGAACTCAACTATAGATCAACCACAAGTAAAGCACTTAGCATTATAAGTGGTTATGTCGGTGATTAACAATCATGTTACACGTGACTTGTTATACTGAGCAGTAGTTCACTAGTGCCCAATATTCGTAACGCTTATTGAACCGCAAGATTGGGCGGAAAAGCATGGCAGTAGTATCGCTCGGCTGCTCTATACCCCTCATTTTTCATACCAACCACACTCAGTTCCAAATTATTCGCGTCAATAGAAACTCACTCATCTTTAAGCAATAAATATGCCTATGAATTGCTCATCAGTCTGCTTTCCGCGAAACTGCTGAAGCGGGGGTTATTCTTAGTAGTTTAATGTGCCATTTTAAATGCCGCTTTCCATTGTTCGCGATTGCAGACAACCGAAGTAGAATCGACAATCATTGTGACCAATGGGACCGGACTTCCCCATCCTTTTGTGGACTACAGCACACTCCTGCGAGTTCCAGAGGTGAGCCAATGCCATGGAGCACTCGTATTCAATTCACAACTCTCGGTCTACACTTGTGTGCCTCGCTCATTGAGAGATGCAGCGATCATATGTGCTAGAATCGGGGCTTCCTCTAGGCCCAGGTAATGCTATCATCCTCTTAAGTTCACACCTTTACTCACCGCCCTGACCGGGTGATTCAGGCGATGCCAGGGGCTGTGTATTCGCGGTTACGCGGAATAGAGCGAACAATGGAGCAAAAACAATCGTTCGGCTTCTATACATAATTCTTATAATTCGACTTGTTCGTTACTATATTAAGCTTCTAACGCAATGCATCGCTTACCTTACTGAGCTCTGCGTGGTTCTCGACACACATACTTCATAGAGGGCTCACAAGTGCAGTGCACCGAGTGATTTTCGGTACCCTGCTTTGTGAATGCTGGTGCGTGAGGCATGACGTCACGCGCCAGCGTTGACTTGGCATTTTTAAGCAGATAAGCGCACCTGAGTACATTGAAAAGGACCAAGAAAAGTTGAACGGATTCACTAGAATCAATGAAAGTCGCTGGATTCCGCTGGAGATTGATTCTGATTGCCAATAACTGTGCTCTGGACCCTACATAGGTTAGATTATTTCCCTCATTCATTCTCTGACATTGATCTTCTAAAACTAGTATTTTAACCTGGCTTTTAGCTAGACCACAGATACAGTGACTGCCTACCATCTTGCCTGTCATTGCTGACCGGTAAGCCGGCGGTGCAGGCGAAGAGAAGTATTCGCAGCACGTGTGGTCTTTATCGTCGTTCGGTATTTTTATTAGCGAACCGTGTGACGCTACTCTGCATGAAGAGCCCTGTAAGCCAAACTTGATGACCGTTTTCCTCGTAGTTAAGGTGATTGTCTACCGAAATCTTAATAACTGAGACGAAAGAAGATTGAATGCTTGTGAAACGCACAACAAACGTTCAGGGCAGCCGCGCCCTAACCAAGGCGCGAGAATTTTGCCTTCTGCAAAAGTGCGCCAACGACGTCACCTGGCTTTTGTTTCAAAACATGTAGAAGTTTTATACCAAGCAGAATATGGAGTTCAGATACATACTGTCTAGACGACCCTCAACGGGAAGTCACGTACTACCTCGTGGCTACTACCCCAAGATAACTTGTTGTCAGGCTAGTTCGGAACTTCTGTCATATAACAGGTCACAGGGCAAGTGCAAATACAAGCTTGCCTCCTTTAACTGCACTGTTTCGAAAACGCATGCCTGTCAATACATAACTGCAACATTTTGGAGCGCCCTGAGCGCACGACTTTTTTTTCTTACATTTACATGGCCTCAAATGGAACACAACACAAAGAAACACAATCTTGCTCCGCAGCGTATCGTTTCAACCGCAGTCATGAGGCCAACTGGCTGGGACTAAGCTCGACCAGCTATCAACTTCGCTACCTTCTTTCCTGGAACAGGACTGCAGCACTACACGGCATGTCTGTGTGCAGTTTTCTACGTCTAGGTCAGGAGATATACGCGATGAGGTTGAAATTAGCAATGAAATCATCAACCGAGGTAGAAATAACCTAGTTCTTGTAGACAAAGAACTGTATATCACAGAATTTCTCCGAATAATACGCAATAATAATCCTGGGCATGTAGAAGAGGGAAGGTTTTCAAAACACCGCATTAAAAAATATTCGTCCTGCAAACAGCCCGGGACTGGAATAAGCTGCTCATTCACGCCGCATGCGAAGAGCCGCGATGTATTCAACCTTTTTCTTGGGTTATTGCATTAGCCGTTTATATATGTTATTAACGTATTCTTTCTATGGACAAAGATTTATTGTACGCAATTTTTTTTGCGGAGGCTGCGGTTGTGGCCAGAATACATGTAACTAACCCACGCCTATCTTGATACTGAATTGGACTGATAATATATTAAATGAATGAATGGATGAATGAATGATGTCGTTGTGGAAAGAGTATGTTTCGATATTTGCAAGGATAGCGGCAGCCGACTGAGCCGAAGCGTAGCAAAGGAGAAAGAGGTCGTCGGCCTCGTCTTCCTTCTACTCGTGGCATTCGTGGCATAGGGAGCTTTCATTGCCTGCTGCCCGTTGCAAAATAAATTTTTAAAAATGAATATTGTGACTTCCTAGGGGTGTCGCACATTCCATTCTAGCGCTGTTTGTGATGACCACTGAATGTAAGCCTTCGTTTGACTCTTCATTTTGTTTCAGAACACCAAGGTCAACAGCAGCATCGGATACGTGACAGCGAGGGAGAGGGAGAACAGCAACTTGCCGGTGACCTTTGAACTCAGGGTGCGTCGCCCTGTTTTGTTTTATGTCTGTGGTAAATGAGGTTGCTTCAGTAAGGCATACAACGTAAAAAAGTTGAGCATAAAGATGAAACAAAGTTTGATATTTGGCTTTCATGTCATCATCACCTTCGCACTTATCAACGTGTCGTCAAAAGTTGAAAGCAAAATACAGTCAAATTCAGACACCCATGACTTTATCCTCACTACTAAAAATCTTTATTTGTGCAGACTATGGCTCTTTGTCCACGTCCTTGATGTCCAAGGACATAAATGTATACCTGAAATGATTAGTCCATACAGCCGCCGTTCTTGCTGTCACGCAGTCACCGAGACAGTACGCGCACGTCTATTAATATCGAGGCTTTAAATTTATATCGGTCCGGCGGCATGCAACCGCGTACACGATCCAAGAGCAACAATACAATAAAAACTGTTTCCTACAAAAGATCTTTAGCCTGGTGTGATGGCTAATCGAAAGAAATATCTTTATTACGATTTCCCTTCATGACAGGCTTTATTCGCTTGCTGTCCCACTTATTTATGCTCCAGTCGTCTTTACGACCCATCTTTTTCCTCTTTTGCCTTCCACACTAGGAGACAAGGGTGACAACTGACGTCCTTCCCTTCACGCAGGGTTCCGACAAGTTCAAGATTCGCTACGAATTTGGGCCACGTGGCACAAGCAAAGCAGTGATCCAACTAATCGAGCTTCTAGACTACGAAACCCGCAAGGTATATGAGCTGGACGTCCTCGCACT
This sequence comes from Amblyomma americanum, assembly GCF_052857255.1. NCBI lineage: Eukaryota > Metazoa > Arthropoda > Arachnida > Ixodida > Ixodidae > Amblyomma > Amblyomma americanum. Next base: position 410,701,826 of record NC_135497.1, read on the forward strand.
GGTAAGGCTACCCTTCTTTGTTCCTCTCTCTTTCGCTACCCCTGACTGTATCGCTGAGGCCACTCTGCCCAGACTATTTGCTGAGTGGTACCGGCGTAACATGACCCAGAGGTGGGAAGAAAAAGAAAGAAGAAGAGTTTTTCAATTTTATTTCACTCTTTAGTAATGCAACTTGCTGAAGATATTTCATATTTGAGCCGTTGGGGAAATATGAAAATTTGTCACAACCCTGTGCATAAAAAGCATATTAAAAGGCAAATGTTATTAGAGGATAACTTTGCTGCACAAGGGTAGATGAAAATGAGTGATTACTCCTTTATTTGGATCATAACTTCGGTCAGAACTTTTATCACATTCTAAATAAAGCGCCCGAAACACTGAAGATGTTTGCCGCACCATTCTCGCCAGTTGATAGCACTTGCGCGTGTGCACACTTTCGTGGACCGCGCCAACGGCAAGGAAGCGCCACCTATCACGAGATTTTTCACGGTGTCATATCATGCGCTTTGTTTGGAGGAGCTTATCGGGATGGAAAAGGCGCCGTAATTCTCACTCTGGCTGGGCACCTGAACCGGGCTCCGAGGAGGGTGATAAGGGAGTGAAATGGGAGACAGAGAAAGGAGTGCCGGTACATACCCCACAAGGTCTAGGGAAGTTGCCTCAAGCTCATCTCGCTACGTGGGCCGCATTGACTAACTTTTGTCTCCCACGGGGCAGTAGCCGCAAAAGAAGAGAAGAGGGTGAATCGGAGAGGGCAGCACACCCCTCATGCATCTTCGGGTGTAGCGAATGTCAAACGGTGACTAAATTCTGTGGTACTAATTTCAAGTCATGAAGCGCAAATAATGCTGTCCTTGCTCAGTGCAAACCAAAAAAAGACTCATCCGCAACGTTACAGCCCCACGCAAGCTTCACTGTTTGTATTTTGTATCTTCCGAAACCTTTCATTAAGTTAGCGAAGCTCGACAACATGTTTTCGGCTGAGCCATTGGAATGATGAAGACACATTTATTGATGCAATTCGCGATACAAATTAGCACAGTAACAGCTCGCCTCTGCCAGTACAGTAAACATGAGTATCTGTCTTTTCTCAAATAAGGATGGTAAGTGATTTTAGTGACGACAACTCGTTACCGGCAATGGGAAATTTTACGTCAGAATAGCAGTGCAACAGCCACTGACTGCGGTTTGAACATTCCAAGCACTAGGTATGGGTCCACATCCTTGTGCCCCTCTCAGCGACATTGACAATGTCAACGTGGGCTCTCAATCCCTACGTTTTATTGTTTTCATTTAAGCCTTGCATTTTGCGTCTCTTTTTTCTATATTTCTCGAGAAATGCTCGTTCACCGTCACCAGCACGCTACAGTGAATGTCAAGATTGAAAAGCAATTGTTGCAGTGACGAATAGTAGGTCTTAGCCGTGCGCGTTGAAAGCTAGTTAAAAAATATACGCCTGTCAGTCCAACCGCGAATACAGTTGATTCCTAGCGTTAGCTAGCGCCGATTTGTAGAGGTTTTTTACTCGAACAAGTAGCCAATGTGTGTTACAAGCAGCACAGCGATTTCCTCTAGAACACTGCATCTTCGTTGGTTTGGCATGTAGGTATGGCACATGACGAGACTCGAAAAGTTATCGAGTGGACTGTCAGTAACGTCATCAAGGGCACAAGAATGTCTTGACCGACTACTGCAATTCTTCCATGCCTTTGTGGGAACAGCCTGGAGCAATGCCCCGGGGTGTGTGTATATGCAGAACGCGTGGACGGACGAGCGCTACGACACACGCAACGTGGCCATGCTGTCTCTGGCCGTAGTAGCGCAGGACGTGCCGGACACGCCGCCTCGATTCCACAATGTACCGCCAGTGGTCACCGTCTCGGACTCGGCGCCCCCTGTGGGTAACTTTGCATCATGCGTTTACTGCCGGCACTATTAGAGAGGCTTAAGAGAAAAAAAATTTGCGGTGGTTTAGCTCTGGTTAAACCTGGAGTGACGCGATAGCTACAACTGACCGTGTGGAACTTGGTCACGTGACCAACCACTTGACGATCCACGTGATCAGCCACAGCGCCGCGCCGCCGGCAGCTGCTCCGCACCACGTGACCAACCACGTGACAGCGTAGCGGCGCAGCCACAGCGCTGCAGCGCAGCCACAGGGTGGCGGCTCCGCCACGCTGAAGGCTCGAAATGCTACCGTAATGTAGCTATCGCTACGAAACAAAAACTGCGTCGGTGACACATTTGAGTTACTTAAATGCTCGAAAACACACATGAACGCGGCTAAAGCTTTTTACACCCTGCCCCTATATAACTTCACGTGCTGCGCGTGCATTACGCATTCCGCAAATCGAACACGTGGCCTTTATTAATTTTATTCATTTACAAGCATACTCCCAGCCTCAATGAAAGGCTTTAGGTAGGCATACAAAGCATACATAAGATATATTATTGGGTACAAGAAAAAGTAGGCAGAAAAGCGTAACGAAGCAGCATAAAGACAAGCCAGCATGGTCCCATCAGGGCCTGGAGGAATTTGTCAGGAAATCACAATGCGATGAAACATGCAATATGTGGGTCGACGCGGTTATATATATAATTGGTTTTTTGGGGGAAAGGAAATGACGCAGTATCTGTCTCATATATCGTTGGACACCTGAACCGCGCCGTAAGGGAAGGGATATAGGAGGGAGTGAAAGAAGAAAGGAAGAATAGGTGCCGTAGTGGAGGGCTCCGGAATAATTTCGACCACCTGGGGATCTTTAACGTGCACTGACATCGCACAGCACACGGGCGCCTTAGCGTTTTTCCTCCATAAAAACGCAGCCGCCGCGGTCGGGTTCGAACCCGGGAACTCCGGATCAGTAGTCGAGCGCCCTAACCAGTGAGCCACCGCGGCGGGGCCAGTTGCCAAGTTTCTATCTAGGAAATGCATATTAAATGTTTAGGTGGCGATAGTACGTTCAGAGCCAATAATAAAAGCTTTCTAAGCGCGTTTCCTATTTTCAGACACTATACTGGAATGCACAGTGAGCCTGTAAGTTGATGTAAGAAGAGCGCAGCGACGCCAGCAAACTGTACTCTGAACGTTTGTTGACTTTCAAGGAGAGTCTAGAGCTTGGGTCAGCAAATCGGTCGCCGACTTCTCAAGGCTCCTTGCGATTTGGAATGGTCCGTGATTGAAAGGCGCCTTGCTATCGCATGCTGAGTTATGTCTGCCGATGGTTCAGGCAGGAACAATACCCGAACCCTTCTCACGCATGAACAGAGTTCGGGTTCTCCAGTACTCGCTCCGGTAGTAGATTCTGCCGTAGTGGCAACGAAGCATGACAAAAAATACGGAGAATGCAATCCATATCGGAGACCAAAAGCCTTTGCTTGTTTCTTAGGAGGCCAATAATCTCCGCTGATCTTGAACTGTGCCTTTAAGAACTGATCCTTTGATGTCATTGGCACGGTCTTTCCCACCATCATTATGGCCTCTGTTTTCCTTCAAGCTATCATGTTGTTTTGGCCTGCTATCAAGTCAAACAAGACTGTAATTCGGGCGATGGTGCCTATCCGGCTATGATTAGGTTTCATCGCAGTTATTATTTGCTTGCAAAACTTTCTTTCTTACTCTGATACATACCCGCCGTGATGCCTCCCAAAGAACGCGGAACCAAGTCCCCGCCTCGCCGTTTCCATTTCGATAGGGGCGAAATGCAAAGACGCCCGTGCGCTGTACGATGACTAATCCGGAGCCTTCCACTGAGGCGTCTTAGGTCATGTGCAGCTTTAATACGGTAAAACCTGCATGCCATACTATGCCATGCCATACCACACCATACCATACCACACCACACCACACCATACGATACCATACCATACCATACCATGCCATACCATACCATACCGTACTGTAACGTACCGTACCGTGCAGTATCGTACTGTAGCGTACCGTACCATACATTACCGTACCTTACTGTACCTTACCGTACCGTACTATTATGTGATATATATATTCCTTCTACGCAGCATCAATAATGAAGCAAGCCTCTTTTTTTTTACCTCAGGGTACAAGCGTTCTGAACCTCACAGCCGAAGACGGTGACTACGGCAACCCTAGAAACCTGACGTATCGTCTCGATAAAGGTATTCACAACAAACGTAGAGTTCAGCACTACTAAAATGCGTCGTTTCGGTATGTACAAGGTAAAGTGATCGCTTTGATTGATGCCAGTTGAGTATTTTCCATGCGACAGCGTAAAAAACAGTTATGAAACGTTATCCTCATGTAATCCTCCGCATAAGGGGTAGTTCAACAGTAAACAAAGAAACAAACATACAAATTAAGTAAATATTTATTGAACTGGCAAAAATCTCGTTCATCTATGCTGTATTCGGCGTTTTATGCTTTCTTGGCGCTTTATGAGATCGCGCTGTAATGGACATTTTTCGTTTATCTTGTACTGTGTCTCTCCATGCTAACTAGAGGTATGCAAATTTTTTAAAGTTTAGAATAGCAAATCGAATGTCCTCCTGTTCAATTCGTAGATCGAATAAAAAAAGTGCCTGATCAAGTTTATTTGAACCTAATCAAATGTGGTTTCAAATCTTCGAATACTTTTCTAATAATCGGTGCTAAGGGTTAATAACGCGTGCCGTGATTTTCTTCGACGCCTGTTTTAACACACGGCCCACTCCGACGCTGCGCAATATTCTGCCGTGATCTGTCGGCGCGGGATGGCAGGTCCAGAGCCCATCCATACGAGTAGCGTCGTTCATAATGCTCACACGTGGAATCCAAGTTTTGGCTACGCGGCAGGGCTAAGGCGGGTTCAGCCCCATTTTTAATGCCAGATCTCGGAGGCCATGGCTAACACGTAGTTATCACTCCTCTCAACTACTGAGATGCACTACTAGATTATCCGCTGTGGCATCAGTAGCAAAACGTTATTTTCCTTTAGGTACAATATGACCGCTTATTGTGTATATGCTGACGTTGTGCTGCTTATCCCCTTGTGTAGATCAGTGTTGCGTCTTTCCGCACAGAAAGCTGTAACTCCATACCTTATGGAGCTGTACCGCAGCACCGTCTCTAGCACTTTTTCACATTTATATTTGTTTTGTACGAACGTTCATAAGCACATATTTGTAAAAATATTTGGTTTGTATTCGATTCGGTTTTAGCAACATTATTTGCATTCAATTCGTCTGCAAAGCTACACTTTGTGTTCAATTCTGGTTTGAGTGAACAGAATAGCTGACGGACGCTAACAGTGTTACATGTTATAGCATGCAAAGCTATTTGTTAGGCGCTTACGCCTGGATACAAAAGGTTATGGGAGTGCGAGTGCATGCAGTGAACCGTCACAGTGCAGTATTAGTAAGGCATGGTCCTCTTCATATTTGGGTTGCACTTGGTTAGGATCCCAGTGTCGATGTCGTCGACGACCAGCGCCATTTCTTTTCTATTGACTGCAGGCCCTACCTTAGCTAAAACTCATGTTTACCGGAAGTGAAACTCGCGAAAAAGGTGCCTACGCAGCTATAAAGGCTACCAGCCTATGCTTCACAGCTTAGGTTTATGAGTGCGGCTAAAAGCCCATATTCATTATCATCATCATGTATTAATCATAAAAGGCCCCTAAGTTAGTGTGTTACATAAGGTGTGGAGATCGATAACATGTGTCAGGGCTCAGTATATATGCGAACGAGCAGCAGTTAAAACTTAGAGAATAAAAAGAGAAAACTGAACGAATTTCTATAACTCAAGTACAAAAGAAAAAGAACAATGGTATAATTATGCCAAACAATAACTTGGAATAAAGGAAAGTAAGAAAAACGAAACAAGTAATGTAATCACAATGTTTCCACGACAGTCTGGGGCAACACAAACCACAACTAACATATATGGGAAAAAATTTCTTGATACAGAAAAAAGAAAATCGTTGTATCAATTTTTGAACTGTGCTATAGATATGTACCTGAATTTAAGGATTTAAGGTGCGGAACCTGGTGTTTCCGCGGTGGTTCCGCAAGGTGAATTCTTGCGAAGCCTGCTTTTAAGATTTCGCATAAGTGGGTACAGCTATCATCCTCCAAACTATGTCCGATATTTAACGTGAATGCGTGGCCAACCAGCACTGTGGTGTCATTTATATCAAGTGGCATTTTTTACCCCACCCGGGCGCAGAGAACCCTTGGTCAAGTCACTTCACCGTCAACCCGCAGACCGGCGAAGTGAAGACGACGCGGCCAATATCAGAGCTGGCTGACAAGTACGGAGGCACGGCGGTGTACATTCTCAAAGTCGCGGTACGTCATGTAGCGACATACAGCTCTGCACCCTGAAAGTTTTACAGGGTGAGCTGCTTATGGGATAGCACCAGCCGGGGACACACGCGAAGCTCGTAACACAGTGGCGGCGCCGCTGGTGGACGCACTGAGCGTAATATTACGGGTTTGCGACGGACCCGAGGGACGGCACTGCTGGCGCTCGCGGCGCAGCCGGCGGCGGACTCAGTTCATGGGTTCTGCTAATTCCTCCACTCACAGCCTCGCGCGGTTTAGTAGGTGCCGGCGGCTGCTTCTATGTCAGAGGAGGTATGGCGTAGCGGAAGCTAAACGACGAGGATAGTTCGCAGCGTCAGTTCGCTTCGCCGCATGACCGAAGGTGGGTCTTGCGGCACGGCAGCCCAGCGCGCTCGGATACGGGAGGCCTTGCGAAAGGCTCGACCAGATGCAGTGCTTCGGGCTGTTGAACGAAAGTATTCTCATCGCTAATAAGACCTCGATGTACGCAAATTAAGGCACCTTACCAACTTAATCAAAGCGAATATTTGTTTAAAGCTGCAGAAAGATATTGACACTTTTCAGAAGGATGATAAAAATATTAAAGCACGGAAAAAAGCGAAAATCAAGAAAACAGGCTGGCATTATTGTAACGGCTCCTGTTCTTCAAAAGGCGATGAAAAGGAAGGATGATGCTGAGAAGACTAAGCAAAAAAAGAATCGGTTCTCCGTACTGCCATAAAGCAGAGGAAAGACAGTGCCGCAGCAAAACTGACGCGTACGTGGAAGCCGGTTAAGGAGTAGGGCTACACTGCACACGCACACATCCGCAGGGTAAACAACAGAGGCCCTACGCAGGAATAACGCAGCTTGTGCACGCTACCAAGTATCATGTTTTGGCGCTTTATTGGTGCCGGGAACAGGTAGTGAGATGCAATACGGAATAGTTGGCATTGTAGCGATTTTAGCCAAAAGCCGTCTGGCAGTTACCATGATTCCATCACGGCGCGTATACAGAAAACATAGCCCCGGCGCAGCAAGCCCGCAAGTGGATACTGCGCCGCTTTCATGCATTTTCATGCCGGCGGCATGAACACCCTCTAGAAGCAGATGCTGCTGTAAGAAGTGCCCAGCAAAGATTTCTCAGTAGTGAGCAGTAGCGGTGGGTAAATGCAGATAAGTACAGAATTTATTTTTATTTATTTATTTATTTTCAATACTGCAGGCCCCTTTACGGGGCCTGTCGTGCAGATACCACTAATAGTTATGCCATATCGTAGCACTTAGTACATAAGAGCTCGTATAAACCGCGATTGCCTGAACTCTAGCTCTAAATCTGCCAAGAATTACGGAGGAGGTAATGAAATCTCTCTGACCGGCTGAGTAGTCCATTTTAACAGGTTAGCACAATTAGAGGGTTAAATACTGAAATCCCTTTACCTACGAGAGATCCCTAGGTTGACATCAGAGCTGTTACTTACGGCAGAGCTTCGGATGGGCGTGATGGTATCTAGTCTATAAGCCACTTTTTTGGAAACGGTATTTATCCACGCTACCGCTTTCATGATGAGATCTAATATAACGGTATATCATTCTTAGGACGTCCTTGTAATTTTCTTCCACACGGAGTAAAGTAGCGTGCATCTTGATCAAGCACGGTGCGTTTCCTCTCGAGAACGTTGACTGAGTGCATTATCACTGATGTTTTTTTTTTTTTTGCGCAGTACGCTTTCATTTCTCTCGCTGTTTCTTGTGACGACGACACTACATATAATTTTTGTTACTTTTCTGCCGCTTCACTTCTGCCGAATGCTTCATGACACAAAAAACTTGAACGCCGCTGCTCTCTAGCAAATTGAAGATAAGTTTCTTAATCAACCCTTTTACCGTTGAATTATTTTTGTGGCTCATTGAAAGAGCTAGCGCCGCTGCTAACATGTGATATCGCTCCCTGAGCATCCTTAATGAGTTGAATATTTCAGCGAAATTGTGATGTACGATAGGTGAGACGATAGGTGAGAAGTACGATAGGTGAGACGGCAACTGAATCGCATTTCTCAAAACTGCAGCTCCCCAGCAGGCTCCTAAACAATGGCAACGTATACAAAATAAACTGCTAGCAAATATAATGAAACAGAATCTCAAAAACTTCAAGACACTTTTTCTTTTCGTGACGGTCCGAGGACTTTTATACGCCGATAGCAATGTGCGTGATGCCGACGACTCCTCCCTAGCGGCGCGGGTAATATGGAGTGAAAAAATGACGTGCATCTTTCACTCTTTACTGTGGCGCAGGCGCGGGAGAGCTCTGGCACAGCCGAGTACCCCGCACAGGAGGCGTCCACGCAGCTGGCCGTGGTGCTTATGTCGCGAGAGAACCACCCGCCTGCCTTTGCCAGCGAAGTGTACGCGGGCTTCGTGGCCGAGCACAGTGCCCCTTCTACGGCGGTGCAGTGGGCGCCTGGTGTGATGGCTAAAGTTTACGACCGAGACCAGGTGAGTCCAGTCAGCAGCATTCGTGTGCATGACATTGGCCGGCAGTACATGGTCGTGATAACAAACTTTACAGCTTCCAAAATCAACGCTCCGCGGTGGTTCCAAATTGCAGTTTTTCCTGCGTTTTGGTTCCTCAGAATTATTTCTGACTCCTGCTGCGTTGGGATAGACTGCTACTACACTCTGAGAATAAGGCACGAGCTACTCGTCCCTCCCCCCTCCCCTTTTTTTTAATACTAAGAGAGGAAAGCGTGTTCATAAGCACATACCACAGCGTTGGAAGCCGTCAATATGACCCCCTTCAACGCTCCTAAATACATTCGTTTTTCAGCATGTGGCTTAGAAACAAGAATGTGTGCCATGTTGAAAGATTATTTGACCAAAACTTTCTTTTGTAAACACCAGGCGAGGCATAATTCATTTTAGAGGGTCTGTAAGGTCTAGTTCATGAAGCGGCGTTGTTTCAAATATTTAGTTCACTTTGCTGGATGACAGGGTTGTCGACGCGATCGCTGTTTTTTTTTTTTTACAGATATTATCGAGCCAAGAAACTACAATCTTAAGCGCATAAAAGCCCCTAGCATACATGGAATTCCAATCTTAGTGCGTCAATGTCGCTTTAGAAAGCATGGTTGACAAGACAAGGACACAAGGCTAATGCTTTAAATTTAATTTCACCTGAGCGCATAGTTTCTTAACAATCTACAAACGATGCGTATTAATCTGTGAGCATTTCTTAACAGGCTAAAACACGTAAAACGTTCTCACATGTTGCTTTGGTATTCTTCCTGTGAATTTTTTGGACGCAGTAATGGATTCTACGTCTACATTATCACTTTCCCGTGTCTGCTTTCTCGTGTCCGCACATTTTTGTCCGTCCGTCCGTCCGCCCATCGATCCGCAGACAGACACCTCACCAGCATAACAAGCTACTCTCGTGGATAGCAGCGCAGGTAGAGGCTCACTTTCATAGCAATGAAGAGCGCAATGTTTTTAAAGCACATTTATGCATGGCCACTGTAGGTTCAAGGATAGGTCATCGTACTCATGTGACCTTGGAAGATGAAGAAGAAGAAGCAGTAGACGTAGAAGAAAGCCTATCCCCCGCGTGGGTATGTGCCATATACCTGGGGTGAAGAAGAAGAAGAAGAATAAGAAGAAGAAGAAGAAGAAGAAGAAGAAGAAGAAGAAGAAGAAGAAGAAGAAGAAGAAGAAGAAGAAGAAGAAGAAGAAGAAGAAGAAGAAGAAGAAGAAGAAAGCCTCAGTAGAATCGATTACCTTGTTAGCTGTATACAAAATTTTGTCGCATGTCCAAAAATGCTCAGTTCTATTCCTGGTAATTCATATTTCTTTAATTCATTTGACTTTTCCAATTTTTATATTGATTTAGTCTTCTCACGACTATTTTTCCCCGCGCAAATACCTCATGGGGATTATCTACTGAACCTTGGCCAATCCCCCTGCGTGGGTATGTGCCATGCTTACTAAGGAGAAGAAGAAGAAGAAGAATACAGTGTGCTGGTACGGAAAGTACTTTGCAATGAAGACGAAAGGGGAGGGTCCACGTCCCCTTTCTCGGCGTTTTTTTTTCTGGCGGCGCAACGCGTGCACTCATGCCAGCACAGCATAGCGCTACTATCATCCATTCCTGCAGTAGTCTAGCCCGGCGTTAGCGCTGAATTTTTACCTCCAAGGCGGGCGCATTCAGAGAATAGACCGCCACTGTTTCAGTGTAGCATTCACTATGACCCGGAAGCACGAGCTTTTTGCAGCCTGGCGGGAGAAAAAGTAGAAAATACTTCAGTCAGTGGCATACTCGGCACGTTCCAACAGCTAATACTTGAAATATCAAGTCACTGTGCAGCGTGAAATTGAATGGCAAGCAACATAGAAACGCAAGGTACTGATGCAGCTGCCGCGGTTGCGTTTCACTTTTTTTTCAGGGGAGAAACAGTACGTTCAGGCTGTACCTGGAAGGAGAGGCGGCAAGTGTTTTCTCCATACACCCACAATCGGCCTCGCGGGAAGCCGATTTCGCCATCTTGGTTCAGGACTCCTCGAAGCTGGACTACGAGGTCGCGAACCCGAAGTATGTCGAGTTCATGGTGAGTGTCGTCCAAAAGTTAGCCTGCTAAGCCTAAAAAAACAGAAGCGCGAGAGGGAGTGAGTTGCTGTAGTTGAAGCCAAAATTCAATGAGTGTGTTTGGTTTCTTTTTTTTCCTTTGGTACAAAGCAGAAAAAAATGAAGAAGTGAGGTTTTTTTTCTGAGGTGTGGTGGCCAGGGGGAGGGGGAGTAAACTGAATTATTTTGATAGCATTGTTTTAATTATTCGACGCTTTAATATTTCTAGCGTTTGTTTAACGGGACGCATTAGTGAAACAATGAAGAAAATACTGTTTATATCGACGATGTGCAAACACTTACGAAAATAGAAGTGTCATTTCCGTCGCGTATGTCGTATGCATTGCCTTCTTCCGCCTGGTCGATGCTGGTGCAACACTATGCTCCCAAAATCACCGTTTTGCGCTTCAGATTCTATCTACAGGAAGTGTCTTTGCACTCTTGAAGGTTTCTGAATACATGGTACCCAGGTCAAATGTAGAAATTAGATTGATTTTACAGGCGAAAGCAACACCGGGGGCTGTCAGGTACGGCGTTGTGGAAGGTTTGTGATTGCGAGGATTTAACGTCCCGAAACGACTCAGGGTAGGAGTCATTAGTCATTAGGTGAGGTGAGTAACAGATACTAACGGTTTTCAGAACGACGGCAACCGGTATCCGACTCCCGCACTTGCCCACATACGGTGCTCTGGAACAAGACCAGTTCAGTTAGTCTCTCCCACACCCAGTGTAAATGTCTAACCTCTGCCTCAGCCCATTCACACTTCCCCTGACTTAACGCGTTTTGGGATATTGGGTGCATGTGAATGCCTCTCCACATGCTCGCATGATAAGGTACTAAGCGAACAAGTCGATGAAAGACGAAGAGCTTACAGTCTGGTCTGACGTAGAGAGCTAAATTGCGAAGTATACTTTGTGAGTTTACAAAAACGACCTTAAATGCTGAAATTTCTTAGCACTCTACCATGTGTAATAGGAGGAGCTTGTTCAACCGGTGTTGTTAATTCCCATCTCCGGCCTGCTTAAATCCAGTGCAGAAAAGTTTTCTCCTATTGATATCAAAATATCCCTGCCCTATAAATAACAGCCGCAGCCACCCTATCGCAGTCAATATTTTGCTTTAATCACCTTAATTACCTCTTTGCTGTCCCGGACGTTATTAGTCAGCTGAGGGCTCAATAGATCTGACTGACCTGACTGAAAATTCTTGTTTCCAAAAATTGTTCAAGAAACATTGGTTGAAGACTATCCAAACATTTTAGAATCTACAGAGAATTTTCAGGTATATATTGCAGCGTTCGTCTAGCAAAATTATAGGAATTGTTAAAGTGCTTCACACTCCAATTTATCGGCGTCTATTAATGTATATCCGCCTTTTCCACGACCGCTTTCATAAGTTTTTGGAATTAATCGCCGTGCCAGCAGGAGATTCATAAGTGTAATGAAAATATTTTTTCACGCTGCCCAACGAGTCTTGTTGCTTGCAGATCGTGGCGGCGGAAACGGAAGCTGTTCAGCCGCTCACGTCTTCCGTGGCTGTGCGGGTAAACATCGCGGACACCAACGACCACGCCCCCATGTTCACGAGTGACATGTACGAAGTAGTTGTGGCCGAAGACGCCAAGCCGGGCACCGTCATCGCCGCCGTCACTGTGAGTGATTTCCGCGGACCTGGTGATGGCCACAAGAACAAAGCACGCCTTGAAAGGCCGAGCGAAAAAGGCGTACTTTTGCTGCACAAATTCCCTTTACGCTGCACCAAAAGAAAATTAATAATTATATGCGTTTTATTGCACTTTTACTCATCGCCATCACTCTCATGCATTACACTCATACCTCATATATATAGGCACTCGTGCTAAGGTTCGTCCTTCATATTATACTCGCATTTCAAAAAGAAATTTGATACTAGCGTATTTTAATGCTAACCACACTCGCCCTACTCCCATCGCTACCCTCCTGTTTTTGTTTTTGTTTTTTTAATGATAGCCTGTGATTCATAATTATCATTCCTAAACTTGAATTCACAGGGTAGCTATCCTTACTTCAGATCTTAGGTATGTTCCATTTGAAAGGCATTTTGATATCTATCTTGCATTATCATTCACGCAGGCCACTGATCCGGACACTGGAAGCTTTGGCACAATCAAGTACACATCACTGAACGGTCCGATCGCCAGAAAGTAAGTGTTCTCTAATACTTTCTTACTCAGCCACTGCTGTGTTTCATCTTGCGCTGCACAAAAAGGCACGCAGCTCTTCTGTCTACATAAATATTGGAGACTAGATCATCTACTTTGGAGTGGCAGTGTCACTGGCTAATTCAGTTTAAGAAATTTGACATATTACATACCTCAAGAAATGGCCGCTTTGTGCCGCTTTGGCCTCGGTAACCGGTTGCTTGGCTTTTATCTATCAGTATATTTGCCCAGTTGCTATGTGTGCTAAGGCTACAATAGGAAACAAACGAAAAGTTGCACCTGTGACAGATAAGTATACAGATGATGTTCTATATGAGAACATCATTTGAATTCAAGTGCAAGCTATTTACGCAAAAAAACTTAAACCTTAACGTGAAAGCAGCCTTGACTTTTGTGCAGTCCTGAATTTCTCGCTTCAAATTTAACGGGTGCACTAGGTTTTTCACATTAATGATCGCCTTGTTGTTAAAGCATTAGGTGCTTTCCATGGTTAGCGCCCAGCATATCCCGGAGTAGCGCGAAAAACTCGCAAAAATCAGCGACAGGCTGCTGCTTAATCGTTTAAAGAGTACTCGGTAACAGTCACTAACAGGCAACATCATATCTGGCTGTATGCCCGATGTTGCCTATGGGTGTGCGCTCTCACGCACGCTGTCATGGGAGTTCGTGTGCGCGCGATTGTGCAGCCTGAAGTTGGACGCGGACACGGGCCAGGTGACGCTGCTGTCATCCGAAGGCCTCGACCGTGAGTCGGTGCCGGAATACGCCCTCACCGTCGAGGCACAGGATGGCGGAGGCCGCAGAGCGTCCACGCAACTCTTGGTCCGCCTAGGCGACGCAAATGACAACGCACCTTCGTTCCGGCAGCCCCGCTACGATGCCGTCCTCACGGCGGACCTGGCGGACTTCGCAGAGCCCCTCATCGTTCAGGTACAACGCATCCGTGCGCTAGGCGCGCTGGTGTGAAAGAACTTAGCTCTACAGGAACAAATCTCGGCAGGCATCCATCTATAGAAAACTTTCGTCGCTCATGCAGAAAGCATGTGTGTTTTAGGTTGCTCTCGAGAACCGACAGTGAGTTTCTGTCGGTCATTCAGCCACCTGGAATTGCCAACAGTCATAATTGACCTTATGCGGCCATTTTACAGCTTTAGCAGTAGAGTCCGTTTTCGGCAAAAAAGCCGTCCGCGCGCGCGCGCGCGCGCGCGTGTGTGTGTGTGTGTGTGTGTGTGTGTGTGTGTGTGTGTGTGTGTGTGTGTGTGTGTGTGTGTGTGTGTGTGTGTGTGTGTGTGTGTGTGTGTGTGTGTGTGTGTGTGTGTGTGTGTGTGTGTGTGTGTGTGTGTGTGTGTGTGTGTGTGTGTGTGTGTGTGTGTGTGTGTGTGTGTGTGTGTGTGTGTGTGTGTGTGTGTGTGTGTGTGTGTGTGTGTGTGTGTGTGTGTGTGTGTGTGTGTGTGTGTGTGTGTGTGTGTGTGTGTGTGTGTGTGTGTGTGTGTGTGTGTGTGTGTGTGTGTGTGTGTGTGTGTGTGTGTGTGTGTGTGTGTGTGTGTGTGTGTGTGTGTGTGTGTGTGTGTGTGTGTGTGTGTGTGTGTGTGTGTGTGTGTGTGTGTGTGTGTGTGTGTGTGTGTGTGTGTGTGTGTGTGTGTGTGTGTGTGTGTGTGTGTGTGTGTGTGTGTGTGTGTGTGTGTGTGTGTGTGTGTGTGTGTGTGTGTGTGTGTGTGTGTGTGTGTGTGTGTGTGTGTGTGTGTGTGTGTGTGTGTGTGTGTGTGTGTGTGTGTGTGTGTGTGTGTGTGTGTGTGTGTGTGTGTGTGTGTGTGTGTGTGTGTGTGTGTGTGTGTGTGTGTGTGTGTGTGTGTGTGTGTGTGTGTGTGTGTGTGTGTGTGTGTGTGTGTGTGTGTGTGTGTGTGTGTGTGTGTGTGTGTGTGTGTGTGTGTGTGTGTGTGTGTGTGTGTGTGTGTGTGTGTGTGTGTGTGTGTGTGTGTGTGTGTGTGTGTGTGTGTGTGTGTGTGTGTGTGTGTGTGTGTGTGTGTGTGTGTGTGTGTGTGTGTGTGTGTGTGTGTGTGTGTGTGTGTGTCCGGTAATGCCTCCTTCAGAGCACCCTCCGGTGGCTGCACCTCCAGGCACCCACCGGTAAAAATTCATCTCTCACCTACGAGCCTCCGCCTAACATCCACCCACCTCTACCTGGCTCCACCGTTCGAAAGCTTGCATCCAGCCAAAGCCCACGTATTTGCTGAATGAAAACGCGACGGCGAAACCAAAATTGAACACGCAAAGGGGATGCGATAAATGCAAAACGGAAAGTGCAACCAATATTTTAACGCTGACTTGTCGCATCGCATCATATGATAGACTATACATTTTTTACTCTCGCAAACTTTCTGATTCAACGGAAATGCCGATTTAATGTTCGTAGTATATCTGTCACTCCACGCAGTGCACACAATTGTCCGGAGTTAGCATGTGAATCGGGAAGATTGCTGACAATTATAATACGCTTCAAGCGTATCACAGAGCGTTCTTGTTACAAGAAATGCCCCCGGGCGTCTGGATCAATGCGTCGCTGCGTGCACGTAACTTGAGCCACTGCGTGAATGCGGTGACGTTATAGTCGAAATATAAAACACTGCTACTAAATCGTAATTTCAAGAAAAGCGTAATTTTAATACACCTACGGTTCCAAAATCCGCTCAAAGTTTTATATGGTAAAGGGTTCATGTTTCATGGCTGTACAGTGCGTGAGCCAGAAGCCGGAAATGACAGGCTCTCAGTCTTATAAGATAATGGCCGCAAAAAAAGGTCGTCCATTTTACTCTATACCATGAGCATGATTCTGGACGACAGGAAAACAGCGTATAGCCTCTTCGGTAATTATATCTTCTCTTCACGTTCTGTGGTTATACTAGTCGCTAAAAGCGTAAAGCAAGCAAGCCCGGGCCAGGCCACTCTGACGCGTGCTTCGCTCTTCTAGCTGAGTTTTCTTTGCAGTGCAAAGAGTAACGCAAGCCATGCTCTCGGCCGCTCAGACAATTTTACGACCACAGGTTAATACAAAGGGTGCCAGCTTTCTCTTTTTATCGTGTTCCCTCATTCTGATAAAATATGAGCTGCCTCTTGCCTCCTGCATTCAGTCACGCAGATGTAGTCGCCGAAGCTATATGCAAAAGCAATAGGCCCAAGAGTTATGGCGCTGGTAGGTCACGTTAGCACGCTACTGAGAGGCTGGTTTATTGGAATGGCTATAAAATGGCGGCGGTGGTTGCCGGAGGACGTGCCCACTCTCCCCGCTTAATCTCAGCGAAATTCAACATACTGAAGTCTACTGCACAGTGAATGCTCGTTAGGCGAAACCGGAGAGACGGAAAGGTATCTTAAATATTGCTGGGGGTATGAAACTGGCTATGCGTCAGATACGCTGCTCAAAATGAGAACGATGATCACGAGTGAGAAACGCTGTAGCCGAAGCCTCTGTATCAGTTTCTATCACCGGGGGTTCTCTATCGTGTAGCTAATTCTGAGCGCATGGTCATTTCTTTTTTCCTTTTCGCCTTCATCAAAATTAAGTAGCCATGTAGCCATGTACGCGCGCGC
Source organism: Amblyomma americanum (assembly GCF_052857255.1). Classification (NCBI taxonomy): domain Eukaryota; kingdom Metazoa; phylum Arthropoda; class Arachnida; order Ixodida; family Ixodidae; genus Amblyomma; species Amblyomma americanum. Next base: position 410,718,509 of record NC_135497.1, read on the forward strand.
TCACGCACACAAACGCACACACATGCATGCACAAATGACCAAGGGCTGTTGTTCACATATGTTCAATACTGGACTAAGAAAAATAGCTTGATTTTTCATGAACGGACTCGAGGAGATTGGCGGGGGGACACAGCGCGAATACACGCGGATACACACAAAAGAACGGAGAGGGCATGCGCTAAAACTGCCAACAAGTTCATTGCAATCAAAGTGCAATATTTATACACCAACCGTGACCCACGTGACAAAAAAGAAAAAGCGTAAATAAGAAACAACAAACGAGACAAAGGGGGCCGAAGCAAACGTCAGCCTTCGATCGAATCTCAAAACATGCTCATCATCAGCACACCCAGATATCTAAACTCACGGCAGCATTTAAGAAACCGGACCCCTGACAAGATGACAACTAGCTGTGGGTCAACCCGGCTGAACCTAGTAATACGAGCGATAACTCTGTTAAGCCTGGTTAGCCATGGTTTATCCATGGTTTAGCTTTGAACAAACTTTATTACATATCAGTGTATTGGCTTGGACGGTGACTATACATAGTCCGTCGAAGCGCTAGTTACGACACGTAGCTCATCCATGGTTTTCTGTGAAGGTAAGCACATGCCACACGCTTTTATATAGCGAGCGGCGCGTCACGCGATTTTCGGAAGTTGCGATAGGGCCGTCGGCGAGAGTGCCGCAGCTGCGGGGAAGCTTATCGAGTTACGTGGCATGACGTCCGAGCCAAGCCTCCGCTCCTCCTGGTTTGAAGGTCAAATTTCATAGCCACATGACCTTCAGCTTTGTACGGGGGAGGAGTAGAGCTATCGCTCTAAAGCACAAAAAAAAAACGATAATGAATGAGCTAGACTAAAAGCAGCCTAGCGAGAGCAGTTTCAAAAACATAGAAGCAAAAGCAGAGTTGAAAAAAGTGCAAGTTAACCCAATTTGCAACAGCAACAACAATTTCAACAAATGTATTTAGGTTCGAAGCGATAGCTTAATCAAAAACTACGGCCGCCGCTACAGAACGTCCACGGAAGTTTCTTTCTAAACCAACACTAAACGCATCAATAAAACGCAAAAGCAATGTCAGATTAATGCCGTTCTAAAAAAAATGAGTACCTTGCCAAATAGATCAATCGAAGCGGCGCCAACAAACTGGTCTCCGGCTTTGGCAATCAGCAGTGCTTCAAAGATTATCCTTTCATTTTCAGTGATCCTTCTTTTATACAACGGCTCGCAGTTTTTGCACCTCTTACAGTGATAATCAAGATGGCCGCCAGCCTTGTTACGTACACGCTTCCGCGGTTCCCGTATCGCTGACTTAGCTGCCGGTCTGGCCGCTGTATATACATCCACACTCAAAAGAATATCAGAGATACGAGCGTAGCCCAGTCCGTGAATGGATCAACGTATTTCTTTGAGCACGGCACTTTTTTTTTTCATTTTGCCCGAAGAGTAAATTTTGGCTAATTGGCAAAGGGCTGAAAAAACAATTAATGTTATGTTGTTTCGCGACCTTCTTTAAGTTGTGAGACACCTAATGAAGGTACCGTAATTGCAGCCAGAGATTGCCTTGCTTTTAAAGCGATGGGTTTAGGGCTTCCGTTCTGCTGAATATACGGTGTCCCGTGGCGTCGGGCGTTGTTGTGAAACTTCGCATTGGCCGAAAAGGCTCGACGTCACACGTGGAGCGGCGGGATTGAATGAAAAGTCTCCAAAACATCAGATATATGGCGATTAGAAGGTCGCAGCTTGACTCAAACGTTATTACGACATGTAGTTATATAAAGTAAATTAATTGCGCTGAAAAGAAAATTGGGGTAAATATGTAGTGGAGAATTGAACTTCTGACGCTTCCATTGACAGTAAGACATGATACATTCGTACGGCTTGGATGAAGCGTGGTTTTGTATGTATGTTGTGTAGTCTTTCACATAATCTGGTAGCTGACGAGTGCATGCTAATGAACGTGCGTGATTGGAGAGGCCCTCATCAAGAGAGTAGTGATTAAGCGAGTAGCATGTCTGTGAGGAGTGAGCGTACACGAACTACAGTATGTAGTGCCATGCGGAATTGGTGCGTCATGTGAGCTGGTAACATTAATAGAGCACGTGATCGGTCATTGTGGTAATCAGATCACGTGGATTCGCTGCTGGGACGCATTAACGCTATAGCATCATCCCTTAACGGTGGAGCTTAAGTGTCTCCCCAATTTTTCTTCTTAACTATTTTACTGACTTACAAGGCTAGCGTTTCTTTTTCATCGGTGTACTTACAATGGTTTTTAGTATTGGTTTGAAAAAATTGCCGCGTGTGGCTGTTGTTTTTGACAAATCTATCTCTCTGAACGGTGAGTCACATGAGGTCCCATAGCGCAGAAAACTGGGACCTGGAATATCTTTCTTGAAACTGTTTTTGTTTTAGTCGCAGATCAAGTTATTAACCTGTACTTTTCACTCTGCTTTTTCTCATTGTTTTTGGCTCCCCTTTCACTGGGCTGCTTTTAGTCCAGTTCATTCTTCACTGTTTTGTTTTGTTTTGTTTTCATCTTGTCACCATGTCCAGTTTCTTCTGGCTGCGCTACGTTTAGATATCTGGGTGTACTTGTGATGGGGGGGGGGGGGGGGAACCATGTTTCAAGTCCACTCGAAGGATGAAGCTTTGCTTCGGCCTTCTTTGTCTCGTTTGTTCCTTACTGTTCACACTCTGTTCCTCTTGCCACGTGGGCCACGGATTGTGCACAAATCCTGTTCTTTGCTCGCAATTCGCAATTGGTGGTAGCTTTACCACCTGTCCAGTCGGTCCTTTTGTGCTCGCCCTCACCCGCCGACCCTCTTGAGGAGAGGAGCTTCCTGAGAACCTTCGAACACCCTGCTGCGAGTCACCCTCTTTGTGTGCTGATATGAGCAGCAGTCTGTCGCTCTGAATGAATTTATGCGCTTCACCTGCTTGTCGCGACGATCTTTTGAGGAATATCTGATCTTCTTTCAAGTCTCACAGAAGGCTTCTTTCCTCGATGAATACAACCCCGGCTGCTAAGATAACCCATGTAAGCCAGCTTCGAGTGAAAGTAGGGTGCTTGTGAGCAGGACTTAAGCCTGCGTACTATACTAGACGACATCGCACTCGCATTTGCTTAGAGATAGGCTCGACATGCCACCGCAGGAAAACCTCTAATAATGTTAGAAATAATGAAATACCGCCGACACCTTTTCTACATTTCCGCATGTAAGAACTCACTTCGTCGTACTCACCGTCGTTTGTTTGCTTCCTTGCTTTCTTCGTCATTTGTTCGTTTGACCGCTGTATAAATACTAATTAGGTGGCAAAGCTCCTCGTCTTGTGATGGCACAGTGTGGGATGGCTTGACATTGAGACAAAATTTCTTCGGGGCGAGTACCTTATAGAATAGCGGTTGACTTCTAGCGCTCTAGAAAACCAAAGAGAATTCTGTAGAAATCGCCGCCCCAGTCTACAGCCCACCGTTCAATATTTTTGCACAAGTGCGACGGGGACTGTACGACATTTTACCGAGCCTTTCAAATATCGCTAGTTACCATTCTGAGGATATAAGCTTAATGAGACGCAAAAACAAAGGTTCCTACAAAATTGCAACTGCAACAGAGTGTGTAAATTGACAAGAAAGATAATGTTTCTCTCAGGTCAGTAGTTTATTTAAATAATTATGTCCGCACTGCTCGGCTTCTTCAAAAAAATTTCTTTTTGCAAGCCTCAACTTCGAATGCTAGCAAGTGGAATATTGTGTTGATCAAACCAAGAAGAACTCGGCTCTAAAACATTTACTCTGAGTATTTGGCTCAAGACGCCAAATAAACTTGTCTTAAAGCTTCCAAACAAACGCTGAACCCCTCCCCACTGCTTTTTTTTTTCGGCACAGGCCACAGACGCCGACGCGCCAGGTCCCAGACGCCGACGCGCCAGGTCCAAACAGCAACGTGACGTACGAGATCGTGAGCGGCAACTACGAGCAGAAGTTCCGCATCAACCCCGTGTCGGGCGCCCTGAGCCTGTCGGCGCCCCTTTCGGCGTCAACGGGGGGCCCGCGCTGGCTTGCCGCTTGTGCTTACGGTGCGGGCCCACGATCAGGGCATTCCCGTGCGCTCGGCGTCAGTGCCCGTGCGAGTGCACACGCAGGTGAGCGGCATAGCTTTCCGGATATGGAAAGAATAAAAAAGGGCAAGCGATGGATAGACAACAAATGATTAAGGGGGCAGAAAAGAATCGAAAAGTGGGCGAGTTGGTGCCCGCTCGAGTTGACGTATACAGTGCAAAAAAGACGACAAAGGCAGGGAAAGACTACACGGCACATCCTCTATCGAGTGGAAATTTCATTCAGAGAGCCGAAAATCTATACGTATTTGAAAAGAGCCAAAATACAAGCTAAGAAGTGGCAGGCATTTAACGTAGTTAAACTGAGTAGACGTGTGAAAGCAGGTGTTCATTCTTCAATTAGAGGAAGCACTTAAGCTACGCCTGAAGGGTATGACGCGATATTTTTTAGTGGTTTAATGCGCGTATATGCGGAATTGGCGGCATTCTCTACTTAACATTCATAGATCGCTAAGAGGCCTCATACCACTACCAGCGCAGTGGCGCAGCGGTTAAGCGACGCGCCACTGCACTGGCAGGTGGCTGTTTCTGTCACCGCCACCGGTATAGGGATTGTGCGACCCGTGTTGCTCTCATTCCCGAGCGACCTCTCGCGCTATTGGCGCGACGCTCCTCCGAACTTCCCCGAGCTTACCCGAGTAACTCGGGTTGCTAGGCAACGGCACAAGATCGTGCGGTGAACGTATATGTACGGTGACAAGATTCTTGGCACGTGTTGGTGAGCGTATGAGTTTTGGGCACTGCAACCTAGTTCTGTGCTTGCAGAGTATGAGTGAGTGTAGTGGTATAGGATTGGATGTATAAAATATACAAACCAAGTTGAGATGTTTTGAGAGCTGATTTGAAGCTAGCGAAAATTAGCGCCTTTCTGCAACAATTAGTCTGTGAAGAGTATTGAGGACATTTGTGGTCTTGCATCTTTAGAGAGTTTCCACACTTTGTTGCACCAGTGCTTTTGAATTCGTTATTGTATATGCAGGAACAGTCTAGCCGTTTGAAAATTATGGCTTAATGGGGTGCTAACAAAGCAGTACTCTCACTTTTAAAGCCATGTAATCAAAATCCGTGAACTTTTTTTTCCTGTTATTTCTCGACCTTGTTGCCCTCTCAGGAGTACCTGAACAGATCTATAGTCGTCGTCCTGCCAGGAAGCGAGGACCAAGTCCGCCCCAGGAAGGAAAACATTGAAAGGTATAAACGAAACACCACTCTCAAGCTGCGCTTTGTTCAAGAGAGTGCGTTTTATTCGTGGTTGCGGTCGCTGCAATAAAGTGTCTGTAGGACAGAAGTAATGCTCGTGTGCTGAAGCTTAAACTCCAGTAACCTAATCCAGATTGTCAATGTCGATCAGGTACGCGTCCCATCATCCCATTCCCCAGGATGGAGACATCGTGCGTCGCACATGGCTGGAATATACTGTATACGATGCAGTGCGGCAAGGTCGAGGACGCAGTTACTTTCAAAATTACTGCGGCTGTTCAGTTAGTCTGAAATGTAGGTACAGCTCGCCTTTGACCACATTCCGGTGAATTTGATGCCGAAGGAAACAATTATACTCCTGACCGATTATACTATACTGGCCGAATCAGAAAATTCCAAGTGGTATATAGCATGTGCGACGTGCACCCCGGCAGTTAACGAACGCACATGTTATTCATTTCAGGGGCCTCTCTGATCTTCTCGGTGCCAACGTCAACATTTACTCAATTATGCCTCACAACGGGTCCAAGAATGCGTAAGTAGCAAATTCCTTGAACGTTTCACTTCATCTGCCACCGTAAAAGATAATCAGAACAGATGACCATGTGCGAAGTTTCGTGACAAACTTCGTTGAGGCAAGAGGCGCTCTTCAGGCTTTCTTTTTTTTTTATTGGAAAGCTTTTCTTGAAAATAAACATTTCTGGCTAGATGTTGCTGCGAGGCGCTGACTCCATATCGTGCAGAGTTCTGAGCTCTGGTTGATTGCAATTCTGATAGAGTTTTAAGTAGCTTATGTTGCACCAGTTTTTCCTCGCGACCTTTTTCATCGTCAAATACGAAAGGTATAGGCTGATTTTTCTTGTTACACGGGTCCCGAACACTCTGGCATCCCAGTGCAGACAAGGTTACTTTTAGAGATCCGCGATTTCAAGAAAAAGAGAGTATGCCTGGAGGCTTTTTAATGCTTGCTCTAACTGAACATAAGAGGAGTTTTTTTTTTTTTTTGTCGCAATGAGCCAAATTCAGACATCGAACTTAAGCGAAATTCAGCTGTGATTGTAAGTTCGCAGACAGATATTTCCTTTGAAAAATATCAGAATGAAATGAGCCATAAAGCTAGGATTTTAAAGCATATCACGTAACAGCTTCCAATGCTTGCTGTGGACAAAAATCTTCCGCTTTTTTTGTACGATTGCTTTCAAGGTGGATCTCGCTCATTTAGAAAAAAAAATCTTCAAAAGGTTCTGATCCTGTAAACGTGAGTCAGTAAATGCTGCTAGTAAAAAAAAAAATTCCTTATGGTAATCTGATGAAAAAAGGCGGTAAAGCAAAACAAAAAGAAAGCCTCCGGATTTGCTTTTTAGTGATGAATAGAACACTCTTTTATGTACGCAGGACTGTTGCTCGAGCCTGGGCCGTTTATGAGTCGCAGCCTATCGACCTCGTCTCTTTCGGCAAGATTATGAGGTGAGTATGGATCAAACTAATTGCGCTAATCTCAGAGACAACAATGCCGCTGTCGCTTCGCTTTTTTTATTCGTTTGCTTTCATTTTCTTTTCACTAATAGGTTTTGCGCATTCCACTTCACGTTCTTAATGTAATACCGCGCGCAAACGAAGCAGTTTGTATTGACGCGAAGCTTTGTCATGTTTGTTTGTTCATGCTGGAAGCCGCCGACACTCGGCCTCATCGATTTCTTTCTGAGGTGAGCGGCGACGAGATGTCTATGGCAAGACTGTAGCCGCAATGTTCGAGGCCTTCTTTGCAACTCCAGGTACTTCTCGTCCATGTGTCTAAAGAGAGCGTGTTTGCAAACTGAAGTCGATGAAAGGGATTGCGGAAGACTGCCGTCATCACGCCGGATGCTAATGGTCTAATCGAGTTTAAGATAATGGCAGTTGAACTTGGGTGCCAGCAATGTTCCAGCGTATAAGGGATACAGCAGTGGTACATAAGTGACAAATTTGTCTCGTATACTTAGATGATATCGTCGCTTTTGCCTCGAAATTTAACGATTCTGTAGAAAGGCTTCAGACAGTGCTGGCGGCAATAAAGTCATCAGGGTTAACCTTAAAGTTTAAGAAGTTCCGCTTCGCTTACTATAGAACCGCTGTTTTTAGGCCACATCGTAAGCAAGGATGGAGTAGGTCAGAAACGGCATAAAGCAGCTGCTATCGCGCAGTTTCCGCACAGCCAGCCGGCAAGAAAGCTGTGCGCAGATTTCTGGGACTGGGCGTGTAATTTGCGAGTATGTTTTTGCAGGCTAGTTGGTGCCTAAGCATTCTGGGTTTTTTGCGCAAAAGACACGACACAAAAGAAACGAGGTAGACAGGACAAGCGCTTTGACGGCTTGTCAAGTGACGGCTTGTCAAGAACTTTTCGCACATTGCCGAACCGTTGACGTAGCTGGCGAAGTAAGATATTTATTTATTTATTTTATTGCTTGCTTGCTTGCTTGCTTGTTTATTTATTTATTTATTTATTTATTTATTTATTTATTTATTTATTTATTTATTTATTTATTTATTTATTTATTTACAAAAGACTGCTGGCTTTATTGCAAAGCCTTAAGCAGGAGTGGGTTTTAAAATACACTTTGACAAAAAGAAAATCTCCGTGTAGTACACGCTATTTAGTACACAATACAGAAGAAATGAACGAGAAAAAGAAACAACATTATACATTAGACGACGTCCCGCCGTCAAAATGAGCACTGTGAAAAAAAAAGAAAAATGTTGAAAGTTAAAATATTATGAATTCTTAAGCAAAACCTTTAACGACTCCACAGTAGAATACTCTACAATATTTGCTTTCAGGACATTCCAGTCCCGCAAAAAATAATTCTTATATGTTTCAGTGCGGCATGAGTACTTCACATTTAAGTAATGGTAAGCTTGTGTTGAACGACCCGGGACGAGCTCTATGTACTTGCTACTGTTAATTCCTAACTTGTGAACAATCATAAACATTTACTTGAGTCTCTCGCGGTATCTCCTGAGCTGCAAAGACTCCAAATAGGCTTTGTCAAGTAGCGTGGTAGGAGACGTCTGCCAGCAGTATGAATTATAAATAAATCGCACTGACATTCTTTGAATATAATCGAGTATTTTAATGTTTTCCCTATTATAAGTGTCCCACCCAACGAAGGCGTGTTCTAAAACAGGTAGGATAAAGGTTTTGTATGCTAGTAACTTAAAATTCCGGCGTGAAGTGCCGGAGATACCTTCTTAAATAGCCAAGTTTCTTCATAGCTTTTTTTTAATGTTAGAAATGTGTTTGTTCCGCCGTAGATAAGAGCTAATCGTTAATCCCAAGTACTTAATTGTAGCTGTCCACGGTAGATAAAGGACGACTATTCATAGTATAGGCAAAACTTAATGGCTGCTTTTTCCGGGTGGTATACATTGAAACAGTTTTTTAGTATTAATGCTCATCTGCCATGTTGAGCATCAATCATGAATTTTAGTCAAGGCGTCATTAAGAAAAAGATGGTCAGCAGGAGTTCGTATTTCATGATATAGTACACAATCATCGGCAAACAGCTTGATTTTGACAGGAAATTCTTTAACAACGTCATTTATAAAAATTAAAAAGAACAATGACCTGAATATTGAGCCTTGTGGGATACCGGAGCTTACCAAAGCTGGGCTCGAACATGCATTACCGATTGATATGGACTGAGATCGACCCGATAGTTACGCCTGTACCCACGCCAACAGCAAATCGTTTTTCAAGATATTCTTTAGTTTTAGCAAGAACATTTTATTTGAGACACTACTAAATGCTTTTTTTTTAATCTAAAAAATTGACATCAATTTGGTTATCAATAACTGCGGCAAAGTCCTGAATTGTCTCCAGCAGTTGCGTCACTGTAGACAAGCCCTTACGAAAACCGTGTGGCCGGTTGTCAATTACGGGATTGGTTTCCAGGAAGGCTGACATATGCCGAAAAAGTAGATGTTCAAGTATCTTTGAAGAAGTACACAATAAAGATATTGGCCTATATGAGCTAAATAGAGATGAGTTTTCAGTTTTGGGAATGGCCATTCAAATGGGAGGCTTCGCAACTAGCAGCACTCCAAGTACTTCCTTGTTGCTTACAGCCGCCGCACTTCGACGAAAACGCTGAACCCGAGATTCACATAGCCGCAAGCAGCGTGAGCTTTCATGCCGTTCTCTTGCAGAAGAAACACGGCCGCCAGAGAGTCACAGCGTATGCCAGTAGCCCTTTGTCAGGGACAAAAGCCAACTATTCAACAACAGAGAAGGAGTGCTTTAGTCTAGGCCACATCAAAACTCTGCCCGTACCTATTCGGCAGGCCATTCAAAGTTGTGAACAGCCATCACACGATGTGTTGGCTTGCCAGCTTGAAGGAGCTTGCGACTCCAAGAGTTGGACGTCATCGTGGTCTACAATTCTGGAGACAAGCAGTGCGACGCAGACTGCTTGTGACAAGCCCCCTCGACACGCGGCTGAAAGAAGACGATGACGACGCCTTCCTGAGACTGCTAAGCGCCAGCAGTTTCTCAGCCATGGAGACTTTGAAATGATTACTTCCATAAGCGTCGTAGCAAAATCTTTTCGTAAAGCTAATGTTCTTCATGCGAAACGGTCTCTGAGCACTTGTATACATGTATAAACGTGAAAAAGTTTCTTATGCTCTTCGTTTGTTAACTGCCGTATTTGTCGGTTGGCTCTGTATTTGCCCTGTGCTAAAAAGTGCAACCTCTGTGCGCTTGTGAAAGCCGAGCAGTCATTTTACTACCATAATGTTTAGACGTTTGAGGTTGAACATGCTTCGTTAAAAGCTAGAAGGAAAACAACAAACAATAAAATGGCGAAAGGGTTTACTTTGGCAAAGCATGCTTTGCTAATCTCTGTTATTTAGGTGTGTGTTTTTACTTAACGGTTGCAAGTAAGAACGTTTTTTTCAAACCACCGGTCCCAAAGAGCCCCACTATGCGGCCTTGCTTTGAGGGAAGCGATTGAACAAAGCCTTTCTACAGGAACCACACGAGCAAGTTGTCGCGTTGTTTTCATGAAGGCCCCTTTTATCAACTGATAAAAGCGAAGCATAGCCATGTCGGCTCGACGATCTTCGAGGTATAGCTAAGACACTCAAGTTTCACTAGAGCCTCTTGAGAACTACGGCTTGTTGCAGCTGGCTGCTCCGAAAGAAAGGAATACGCCAGGTGATGCATTTGAGATGTCGGCGCTGATAACCCTCTTAGCCCGCGTGTGTAAACTTGCGTGACCTTTATCGTGGTTACAATGTAAGCAACCAATTTTCTGTAAGCTTCTGAGCTTGAGGGCGAAAGTCTTCTATATGTGTTGGCAACCACCGAAAACATTAGAGATTAAGGGGTGCTGTTTCTACGATACTGGCGCCTGTCTCCTTTTCCCTTCTGTCAGTGAGTGTGCACAAGCGCAATATATACGTCGTCGGTCTTCCAAACAGCGTATGCAGGCAGAAAGACGGCTGACCAGGCCAACGGCGCTGGCATCGTCTTTTCCTCGCTATTCCTTTTTTTTTCGGTGTGCTACCGCCTTAGCGAGCTCCTCCGACCCAAAGTCTTACACATAGCAGCCTCAAAATTGGTGGAAACTTCTTGTTTTGAGTATCGGGTGTCGTCAAAATTTCCGGTACACTAAAAATGTATTTCCGATACCTATACTCCGATATTTTCATTTTTGGCAAGCGATATCTAATACCGATTCACAAAGAGTATCGAAAGATATATATAGTATCGAAGATACATGTATATTCGATACTGCACATGCCTGCCTATGATGGCGCTACGCAGCATACAAGTCAGGTTACTGAGTCTGGCTACCAATCCGCCGTCGACGGCTCAGTGAAAACTTTTGCTCCACTTCTTTTGGCCGCACAAGGTCCTTCAGCTTGGAAAACTTGACCACTAAGTAGCTCCGTGCGGAACGATGGCATCGCAGTGACGCCAGGAACGCCCAGAAGTGGGGATTGTAGTGCGCCTAGAACCTTATTTCAAGCGCTAATGGTCACTAGGGCTTGCATTTTTTTTATTTTGTCTGCCTTTTCTTTCAAGCATCGGGTAAATGTTTATATCAGAGGGAAGTAACCACGCGAAGCTTTGGTATATTTGTTTGGTCATGCTCGAAGCTGTCGGCACGCGCCCTAATCACTGTTTCTAACGCGACTGGCGAGTCGTGACCAGATTTTTCTGGCCTAGCCGTGCGCAAGTTTCTACGATGTTCAAGAGAATCGTGGGTGTCGCAGATGCCTTCCTTGTCCCAAAGCTTCATTTTTCACTTTTAGTTCAGCGCGGCCGGGATCGACGGCCAGTCTGATTTTCGTCGACCGTCGTGTTCACTCATTTTAAGGACACAAGTTCGAATATTAGGCGGTTTGTTTTCAAAGCCTTCAGCCGCCTCCTTGCTGCCCGAGCGTCATCACCACCACGTGACAGTATGAATGGGCGATTGGTAATAATGCGGCTCCGCATGTGGTGTACGCTGAGAGCCTGTCACTTTTGGATCTGTTCGCAGCAACCTGTACGGCAAGAACTACGAGCAGATATCCGTGGAGAGAGAGACGCTGCTCCTGAAGCGATCGGGAAACGACCGCGTCTTCTGGATCCTGCTGATTGTACTCATTCTCATCATACTCCTACTACTGCTCATCATGCTATGCTGCTGCTGGAAATACTTCCTCAGGTGAGCCGCGAGTTTAATTCCTTATGACCTCAAAGCAGTTTCCTACTTTGAAACGTAAGCTCTTGATGAAAACAAAATCTAAGTGTTGGTATTACACTGCACCCACGCCTATCTTTCTTACTCAGCGTAAGGTGTCAAAACACCACTAGGTAATTGGTGCGCCGTCCGCTGTGGCAGGAGTTGACCTTTTCAGTGACTCACACTTACCAGTGAGAGGTAGCATAAAGGCTTGGACATCTGTGGCGAATATAGCCTTGCAAAATTCTGTTAAGGGGCGTTCAACAGCGCTACCTAATCTGCCAAGAGCTCCATTCGTGAAAATTTGGGCCGTATACAATTACAAAAATCGACCGATCTTATTCTGCATATGAAAAAGATGAGTACTAGAGTAAACTTTTGCCTGCATCGAAAATTTTCACGCTGCCTCAATTACACAGCTTCTCCCATCTCGCGTGCTTAGTTTCTTTCTTCTTTCTTCACTCTGCGTGCACTCTATCTCGCAACACAAACAGCAATGAATATAGCGTGCAATGGTGGTGTGTACATGTCTGTGAATAGCGTGTTTGGTTGTCGCTTGTACGACACTCTGCTATTCAAGGTGATTTCATCTCCACTGACGAGGCTCAGCTGTTAACTGCGGCCCACTTTCTAGTGTAGTGCCCCGAACTAGACGAGTCTGCTAAGTGACAGGAGAAATGTCACCAGCCGAGCAATCCTTCGCCATATACCGCTTGGACGCAGAGACTGCATCATCGCCCACTCCTCGACTCCATTTGATCGTCCAACCTTTTTTTTCATTTATTTAACGACCCTTTTTTTTTCAACGATCATTATATACCCCGTTTATGCCCTGAGGTAATAAACATCACTTAAGAAGGAAGATCACCATGAAGTACTCACTGTTAGTGGAGCTGTGCATTCAATGGGGCAGATGGAAGCGAGCCACACGCCAACTTTCCTTTTCCCACATGCTGAAGACCAACTACTCCCCTCTGACCCCATTTACATAACGTGCCTTATTCAGGCACCAGGTGTCAGTGCTCTTAGACTGCGGTTTTCGGCTTCTCAGCCCGTATGTAACTGACCTAAAGAGGAAAAAGCTTGTAATGAAACACGTTAAGCTTAAATATACTTTTAAAGAGCTACAAAAAACAAAAGTCTGGCAACCACTAGAAAAGAAAGAAAGCTCAGCTTGAGATTAGAACTAATAGCTATCAGATTAAAAAATATGTTCTTCCTTTGTGCCATGGCGCCGGTCAGAGGAGGCTGCGTTGATAGCGGATATAAGAGGTGTAGTTATGCATTACCTTGCCACTGTTGAAAGTGCTGCAGTCGAGAGTTGTATGGTAGTATGAAAGCATTTAACCCCACAGACAGAACAGAACTGGCAGAATTGTCAAAGCTGATCAATAAGCGTAAGGTAAGCGACGTAAAGGCATGGAAAGAATCGAGGAAGCTCTAAACAACGTAGATATATAGATAGATGAAGAGGACGAGGGAAAGGCAGGGATGTCAAACCAGAAAGGGGTTCCGGTTTGCTACCCTCCACTGGAGAAGAGGAATTAGGGGACTATAAGGAGGAAAAGAGAAGGGGGAAAAGGCATAACACACACACACGCACAACGCTGTCACAAATTGTCACTCAATCCAGTCGATCTCAAGTAGGCGAAGAGTTCCTTGTATGCAAACAACGTACGTAGCGTAAAAGCGCTCTGGAGGAAACTAGGCACATGCATAAATCCGATTCACGCACTAAGAGACAAAAAGGGATCTGTCATTGCCAATATGGTTGAGATAATTAAAGCAGCCGAGGAATTCTACGCAGTTCTACATAAGAGCCTAAATAATCAGGATGGTAAGGACGGAAGCAGTGGCGTGCAGGAATCGTAGGTCTAGGCGGTAGCGAAAGAGGAAATACCAAAAGTGTTATAAGCAATCCAAAGGGAGAAAGCGGCTGGAGAGGATCATGTAATTGCAAATCTGTTGCAGAATGGTGGGAAGACTGTGTTGGAAAAACTGGCCCCACTGTATACGCACGCCTCACGACCTCGAGCGTACCAGAATCTTGTATGAACGCTAACATTATCTGAATTTATAGAGGGGACGTCAAGGACTTAGAAAACCACAGACCCTTCAGCAAACAAGCTGGCTTTCGTAAAGGCTTCTCGACAATAGGCCATATTCGAAGCATCAATCAGATGATAGCGAAATGCGCACAACTTACCAACTCCTATATGTAACCTTCATAGACTACGAAAAAGCATTTGACTGAGTGAAAACTTCAGCAGTCATGCTGAAACTGCGGAACCAGGGAGCAGAAAAGGCGTGTGTAAAGGTACTGGAAAATAATTATGGCGAATACACATCCATCATAGTTCTTCACAGGGAAAGTGACAAAATCCCAATCAGAAAGGGTGCTGGGAACGAAGGCACGATCTCTCCAATGCTATTAACCGCTTGTTTACAAGAGGTATTCAAATATCTTGATTCGGAATAGTTGAGGATAAATGTTAATGTAGAATACCTTAGTAGTCATCGATTTTCTGATGACATTACCTTGTTAAGTAACTCAAGGGACAAACTGCAAACCATGATCGAAAACCTACCAAGCAAGTTAGAACGGTGGGTCTAAAACTTAATATGTAGAAACCTAGAGTAAGGATCAACAGTCTCGAAAGGGCGCAGAAGTTTACGATAGGCAGCGACGTGTTGTATTTTGTCGGAGAATACTTCTACTAAGGGCAAATAGTAACCACTGATCCTGACCACGAGAGTGAAATAATTATGAGTAAGAATTGGGTGGAGTCCTTGGCAGGCACTCTCAAAAGAGGAAAAGCAGCTTTCCAATATCCCTCATGAAGAAAGTATACAACAGCTGTATCGTACCTGTACTCACCTATGGGGTGGAAACTAGGAGGCTAACGAACAGGGTTGAATTTAAATTGGGGACACCACACCCAGCTTTGAAAGAGAGCAGAATGGCCCAGGGAACAAACGTGAGTGATATTCTAGTCGAAATCAAGAAAAAGAAATGGGCATTGGCAGGTCATGTAATGCGATGACAAGATGACTGGTGGTGCCTTAGGGTAACGGATTGGATTCCGAGAGAAAAAAAAAGGTAGCAGGGGACGGCAGAAAGCCAGTTGGATGATGACGACATGAGACTCATGGGCGAGGGTCGTAACTTTCGCTGTCAGTTGGCAAATCGCAGACGTAAAGCGCGTTGATGCAGATGCCAGTGTTTTTCCTTTTTTTTTAGGTTTCCTTGTCCTTAACGACGTGTTATAAGCACTTTTTTAACTTTGTCAACGCAAATATACCTTGATCTGGTGTATTCAGTATTAAAAATAAAATGATTTTAGTGCCCATCCGTGGCAACATCAACCGGGAACCGCTGAGAGCATGAAGTCGAACTGATTCGGAAACTTTCGAAACACTCTGTCACAACGTTATAAAGCAGAAATTCCACCGTAACACTGCCCCGAGCAGCATTCGAACCAGCGGCGGCGCCATCTGAGCAGCTTGCTTTCCCGATGCTTAAGACCACTCGGTCATCACCGCCTGCTTTCGGGGAGCGTGTTTTAACATGTAGCCTCTCGTGCTCGTTCATCCGTTCGTTCTGGGCCGTGAACGTTTGCTAAGCCCACTTAAGAGCGGGCTGTGGATAAGGGCACGTCAAAGAGCGAAAGCAAAGCAGCGACGCTCAGCGCCCTTTTCAGCACTAAAACAAAAAATGAAGCGGCTGAGCGCGGCGGCACGTAGCACACCAAAAGCGGCCAAAATGAGCCGAGCGAGCTGTCCAACTGAGGAAAGCGGCTGATGTGATGATGGAGGCTCCTCAAGCCGCGAAAACATCCAGGGAGATGATGCGCGCTGCCCAGCTCGAAGGATGCAAGAGGACGAATGCGGGGGCACGTTAAGCAGCAAAAGCACCTGGATAATATCACAGTGCGGATACTACCGTGTATGAGCAATCCTAAAAAGCACTTCGCCTTTCCGCCAACGCATTTCATGCTTAAACCTCTGGAATACGGGATAAACTATCGATCTTTTCCACCTTCTTTCTTTTCATCGCATTGTTAATTAACCAGAAAAAGTACACAGAAGGCAGAACTAGATATATAGATGTAACTTTCTCGCAGTCAGCCTTTGTTGGTTTTGTTTAGCAATACTGATGCACTGCTGCTCGCTTCAGTCAGCATCGTTAAACATCGTAAGGTGACGCTACTGTAGAAACAACTTGTTCAGTTTGTTGTTATACAGAGCTGCTAGAGTCTGTTTTTGTGTCATGTACGGGAGTCCTTTTTTTGCGAGCTCTGAGAGGACTCTGCAATATCCGTCGTGGCCGACAAGTTTCGTCATGCACGGCCGGTCTCGAGGGGGGCACGCGCGCTCTTTCATACGGCCTCCGCATTCGCCGCGGAAGCAATGCGAGTTTTCCACCGGGAGTTACGCCGCCCGCTGCCGCTAGAGGCGCGACGACCCCACCGCTCGCTCCCCGCCTGCATATGCGGCGGCGAGTGGCTTTTGCCTGGCTTCGCGCTGTAGCCCGCTGATTCATGGTGAGCGCAACACCGAAATAAAACAAAATGCAGATGCTTAAGCTGCGTATCGGCGACAAAGTCCACATGTGCACAGATTCTTCGTCACAAACTTTGCTCGATGAAAACATTTAAAAAAGGAATCACTCTCCCATTCCTCAGAACTATGCCGAGCATTAGTGTTTTTAAATCCAGAAGGAAATACTCTGATCATTTCCTCTGGTATATATCATGGTCCGTGATTAAATGACAAGTTAATGCTAAGGGGACGGTAATGAAATCTCAGAGAACGAAAGTTTTGTGCTCGTCCCATAAAAATGTACTGTATTGCGGAGAAAATTCTCTACGACGCTTGAGCCGTAAATCCGATAGCACCGTAGCTGGTGGCTTGAGACCATACTTGAGTCATTGAACTGTGAAATAAATTGCAAGATTGCTGGGAGGTGTATATAGTACTTAATTACGCCGATATCGCTTTTCGCACGTCCTGAATGAGATTTTCACTCTCTTATACGTCACAACTTCCTTAAACGAGTTGCCTGTATCGACATCTCAAAAGAATGTTAATTACTAATGTGCGAGCAAGTGTCAAGGAGCATTGTAATGAATTGTTCTCTGCTCGACCCAATGGCCCGCGGCCTTTCCGTTTTTGTTGTCAAATAAGAGGCCACCAGATTTCTCTGGAATGACTGTAGCCTCGTGCAAGTCTCACTTCATGTTCAAAATTGTCCTAAGCGCATTATGCGTCTAATGATTCAAGTTCTTGGTCATCTTTAAATTTTGCAAGGCCGAGAGTGACCGTCATTCTGACTTTCGTTGACCGAGCACTTGTTTTATAGCTGCGCCGCCGAACTGCATGCTTTCTGTTTGAGGACACGAGTTAGCCCAATAAACAATTTTCGATTTGAACGCAAGCTTCCTTGTCGTCATTCTGGCCTGACTAACGTTAACAGAACGTAACAGAAGCAACCAGTACAAGCAGCGTATGCTGCCACAGATATTGACGCGCACTGAGTGTTGCGATTTCAGAAAGTATGTATGTCCAATGAGTGACTTCAGCTACATTAAAGATCGCCATTTTTTTGCTGTCTACGTATATTCAACCTGCGGCGTGTCCTGAAACTGCCTAAAATATTTGGTTTAAATATCATTGTAAAAGACATCTGATTATGCTCTCGAATGCTCAATGCCCTCTATTCTCTTATATTCAGGGACATTTACTAACATGTAAACACTGCAAATGTTCATTTTCTGTTCCTTACATTGTAAGCTAAGCCAGCTGGTATAACGCGCATTGCTGTGAGGTTTAGTGGAGCTCCGATAAGTTGCGGAAAACTACTTTTCGTGGTGCTACTTTGTTTCCTGTATGACGTGAGGAAAGTTCATGCTCACGGGAGGTTTATCGAAAGCGATTATGAGGATACAGATATGCAGGAGAACAATGCAAAGCTTGTAGTCATCGCCTCTCAGATAAGTCTGCTCGCTCGTAAAGGCCGATTTTATTAAGACAGAGCGCAGTTCCTAACTAACTTTGGTTTGCTGGCAGTTAGTTCATGCTTGCAGTTACTGTAAACAAGTGACTTAATTTTCGCGTTGTCATTGGGTAGGATGGGCGGTCTTGAGACGCCGCCAAACTTAAAACGCCTTTCCAAGAGGAAATCTTGGACCTCGCGTGCTTGCAGCATGCTCTGCTCCTGCAGCCAGGGTTGGGTTCCGTCTATAATCGTTTCTTTCGCGAATGACATAACGCGTTTTCCTGGGCAGGACCATGAATTCTTGCTAATGCCGCTGGTGTGCAGCTGCGCTTGAAATTTCAGTAGCTATAATTGCTCTGCAGATTCCTTTACTCTTTGAAACTAGTCATCCCAGTATTGCATGCCGCATATCATTCTACACAATCATGAAGAACCTGCCGGAAGACGAACTATAGAAGCTGATAGCCTTGCTTTTTAGCCAAATAGAAGGGTAGAACGTGTTGACGTCTCTGCTCGAAGCATACGTTCTACCATACACAGTCGAGCTCAAGGAGAGAGCGCGCAAACGTTAACACGTTGTTTCAGATTTCTCCCATGGCAAAGGCGCTGACTGCGCGGTCTTTGCGTAAAGCGTAAGGGGCAAAATATAAAGGCTTGACGGTTAGTTACACGCGGGCCGAATTGGGAGCGAGCGCGCGTTCTCCTTCGGAGTGAACGGCGGTCGCAGTGGCGGAGCTGTGTGGTAGTGGCGACCCCACCGAGGTGCGGCGGGAGGCGGAAACAGACCCCATTGCGAAGGATGTAAGAAGAGAAGCGCGCGCTCCCCTCGAGACCGGCCGTGCGTCATGAAACGAGTCTTATACCTTTCTTCAAGATGCTGACTACCTCCAGCACCAAAAAACAGACAGAGCACTTGAACACAGTAGAAAGCAGTGGATTCCTGGAAAACGCCAAGGATTTTTATACATAACGTCCCGCAGTCTAGGATAACGTTTGACCACTGCAGTAGTTATCACACTGATGTTTAAAAAATTCTGAATGCGCACAGCACGCGTCCTGATTATGATGCATCGGTGCTGGTGCAGCCGCAGATGCTACTAGTGCTCACCGTCGCTTTACGTCACCTCGCAGGAACCAGCGGCCACGATCGAGTAGCAAGGTGTCTCCCTCGGCATCTGCTGGAGCAGCCACGACGGACCAGTCAGTCCGCGAGCGGCGTTCGACCACGGACAAGGCGTCCACGGCCGTCAACGGAAGGTGCGCCACCTAGGGACCCCCGCACCCTCCCCACGCTATCCCCGCTGCACCCCTGTTCGCCCGTTACCCTCTGCACTGCGTACAACACTGCATCCCCAGGTATAGTCATTGACGATTAGGAGCACCCGGTTCTCTTACATGATCACAAGAAATGCACTCGAGAGGAATTTGCAACTCTATCTTTTTGTCACAGCTGCGACTGTGGTGACCTCGGGCTCTCACGCATTAGGCAAGATATCAAGAAAATAAAGTTCCACTCGCAGGTGGAGGAAACTGTAATCGCGATTACCAAGTCGAACTCTGTATAAGTGAATGCACCAGTAACATAAAAGTGAGCGCTTCCATTTAATTCTTACTTGCCTCAATCCCCATTTCAAGCAATATCCTATACCTTCTTTGGTTACTTCGGATAATGATTGAAGATCCTCGACGTCAGTTGCTTCGAAAGGTTATCCAACTGCCTAGAATGCATCAACGCTATCACTAATAACGTTGTTGGAAGTTCAGCTTCATTACCGACTATGCATAAAAAAAAACACTATACAGCATGCAGAGCCGAAACAATGGTTGTTGGAGCGGTTTTTTGGAACGCCCGACATTTCGCCGAAAAAGGTTCTGGCCCATGATCCCATCTGATCCGTTTAGAACGTGTAGCCGTTAAAAGGGGACAAACCGAAGGAATTCAGCATGTCGACGTGGAAATGAAATTAAAGTTCTCGTTTCAGCTACTTGGTTCATGTTGGACTTTTAGAAACAGCGCGGAAAAAGAAAACGAGGATGGCGTAAGGGCACATTTACAGACAAGCGTTCCCGTCTTGTCCGTAGGTGTGCCTCTCCGTCGCCCGCGTTTTTTTTTTTTCATGCCGTTTCTACAAGTGCAAATGCAGCGCACAGCAACGGAGATCTCCTGCTCCCATTTCAGAAGCGAAGTTACCTTTGGTTCGCTTTAGTCACAATCAAAGCTCTGCTGGAGAAAGTAATTTTATTACGTGGTCGTCACAGGCTGATTTATGACGCTTGGAAAGGCTAGAACTCTGCCAAATTTCTTTATATGCTCTGTTTTGAATCCCTCTTTCCCGTTTGTACTCTCCCCTTGCTGTAATGCTGTAGGCCGATGCAGGTATCCAATGAACAAAAAATAACGCTAAGCGAATATTGCATACGGGAGGGTATAGAAACATCATCTTTAAATGAAACCAAAAGAATTCAAATCTCGGGTATCATGACAGATTCAGCCCCACTGCACGCAGAGCTGTGAGAGATAACACGTGGACATTTCTTTGCAGCGTTCCCAGCGGCCGGCGTGGTTGGCAGGGCGATGGCGGCAGCCCTCGGCCGGCAGACGGCAGCGTTCCCACCCAGTCAGTAGCAGTCGGTACGACCGCCGGTGCGGACGAGGCAGCCCGTCAGGGCGGCACTGTGGAGAACCCGCCGCGGGGACGGCCCGCGAGTCGAGAGCGTCTGGTGCTTCATGGCTCTAGCCTCGACACCGACGCCGTCGTGCACGCTGGTGAAGGAGGAGGCCACCGTCTAGGCGACTTCCTTGTGGTTCGCCGAGACGCAGCCGCCGCCAGACGTCGTCGCCGCGATGAAGGCCCTGATAGTGACGCCGAGCCCTACCGACGAGCGCCGTCGTCTCCGGTCAGCGACACCTTCGGCACAACCCGAAGCGTCGAGTACAGCGGGGGCTCGCTGGGAGGCGTCGGGGGTCCGCGCAGAACGGAGATCCTCTACATCCGCAGCCCTCCGCCGGATGTGGCCAGCGTCGCGGGGGACTACCAGGAAGACTCGTCGTCACGTCGCTGGCGCCGTCTGCGTGAAGAAGAGGCCGACGACAGCGGAAACATCCGACACCGCGCCGCCGCGAACCGCCGCGAAAACGCCCGCCGTGTCAGGTTCTCCCGGTACCACAAAGTGGACGGCGCGTCCTTCGTTTTGCAGTCGCACTCGCCCGACGGCGTTGAAGACGCCACGTCGTCGACGTCAGGGCTGCCCCGCGACCAAGTATGGATCGTGCCTCAAGAGCCGCGGGGAGCGGCTCAACGAGACGCGGTGCGCTACGAAGAGCCTGCCGGGAGGCCGATACCGGCTGCTAGAAACGCACGCCTGCGGGCGATGCACCGTCGTATAGGAGTCGACAGCGAGGAGTTGGGAACAAGCGATTTCGGTGAGTCCTTCGAGGAGTGCGAGCTTCGGTCAAAAAACATCCTTGCTAATGATCTGCCTCAAGTCCATGGCGGTGAAGCGGACGGCCCCTCGTTTTCTCGCGTAGCCGAATCGTCGTTTCAGGATCGAAGCAGAGGACAGCAGGGAACTGCCACTTCAGGAATGGCGGGGGTTCCTCCACAAGTTTTTCAAGTAGATGCGACTACGGCGGTTCAACAACAGATACGTACCAGCCAAATAGAAGACAGATCAGTTCAGGCCGGCGAAAGTGTTCAAGCCTCCTCTGTAGGTTCTCATGCAGCATTAGTGCCTGTCCAGTCAACAGACCTCACAGAACAAACATCATCTCTCATGGTGCCTCAGAGAAAAGCTGCAGTCAGTTCGGGTACATCGACGCAAACGACAACGTTGACAACCAGAACGCAGCAGCAGCAATCGCAGCTGGACTCAAGCGTGGCATCACCTTCATTAGCTACAAATATTAGTGGCCCATCTATTTCAGAAGCGCCAGTAAGCTTCACACATAGTGACGGCAGCGCCGCAAGATTTTCAGACACTGTTCCAACAGATCCTGCGAATGTGTCGACGGTCTCCCACGTTGCACAAGTACACCATATTCAACAGGAGGGCGCACTTACCCAATCTCACATTCAAAGTACACTGCAGTCACTAGGCCTTCAGGGCCCACAGCTAGTTGCCATCACCGGTATGTCACCCGTATTCTTCAGCACTCAGCTTCCTGGCACTCAGGTGATATCTCAGCCCTTGGACATCGCGCATCCTAGCTACCCTCGGACCACTGTGCATCATCAGCCTTCTGGGTCAGCGCCAACACATTACAGCACAGAACAAACCACACATTTTCTGCATCCGCGCGACCAAGTGCCACATGCACCGTCTCATCTTTCCGAGAGCAAGCAAGACCTCATCTCCGATCGACATGAACAAGCTGGAACGCCATCACTCACCACAGAAGGAAGAGCTGGAACTTTGTCGCAGGATCGAATTTCTCATAGTAACTTAGTGGAAAAGGTATCAGCCACCGCGATTAAAGAGAATCAAGAAGGATCTGCGGTTAGAGGACCTACTACAGGGCCTGTCCCATCCGCTACCGTGCATGATGAATCAAACAAGGCAAGGTTCCACGTCCCGTTATCGGTTCGTGCTTCTGGCCATACGACCGAAGCGGAAGAGACACCGACGCACCAACGCTACTCGACACTCAAGATCACCACTAAGGTAATCACGACTGACGGCAGCATCTTGCACGAGGGCTCCGCAACCCAGACCGGCGCGGCGAGCGACTCAGAGCTGGAGGCAATCGAGCGAGAACTCAAAACGAGCCTAGGAAAACTGGATGAGTCGGGGCAAGATGATTCCGACTCAGGGATAGGAGCCGGCGCCAAGAACTTGCGTCTGAAGAAGAACGCTTTCATTGAGAAAAAGAGCCTATTCACCATAGCGTATGACGGTGTGAATACAGAAAGGATCCGAACGTGCCTCGGGAGCAGTTCGCCTTCTCCTTGATTCAGTTGCAGAGCGAACTGTCGCGCGCCAAGCTAGTATAGATTTTTCTACCTTGCTCCCGCTTCATTCTTACCTTCGAGTCACTTTTCCCCCAAGAATGGAATTTCGTAAGATTAGAAACTAGGGTGTAAAGGTATGCAGTTGACGTCACACTTTCCTGTTTGCACGTTCCTGTCTGAACCCCACGCATTGTACCTTTATAATACCAGACCATTTCGTACATTCAGGTGTTCCGATACAGCCCTGTCGTGCCTGAAGCAAAGCCTTTTCTACGGAGGCTTCTTTGCCGAGTAATGTCTTCAGGAGTTGGTTTTTCTTGTTGAAATATTGCTTGTCTCATTCCATTCAAGATGCCGTCTATTGCGATCATGCCATGTCGCATCTTGATTAGCTGGCGTGTGCACGAATTTGAACATTTCTTTGTGAGCACTCAAAAGAGAAGAAGTCCCAAATGATAGTTACGGTTGACGCGTTTCTGTTGTATATTGCAGTTGAATATAATGTTGTTGCCCGTTTGTTACACTTTGGATTGTATTATTATTCCGTTCTCATCCATGAGTGTACCGTGCAACCATTTCACATGCAACTATGTGAAGCTTGTTATACTCAGCTCAGCGACAAAAAATTTATACATCGTTACATACGCAAAGGTAAATTTTACTGATCATAACTTAATGTAATCTAAGTTAGATCTTGTTGGCTATTCACTCTGCGAGAGCTGTGCGACATTCTTGTAATTCTATCACTATTTAATCTAAGTTACATCTTGTTGGCTATTCACTCTGCGAGAGTTGTGCGACATTCTTGCAATTCTATCACTACGGAAGCGTTTCACCGTTACCCCGTAGCATTACACAGGACTTCTGCCCACGAAGAGACCAAACAAGCAATCACAAGAAAACGTTACAGTTCGTTTTCTTCTGAAAGTTGCCGAATATAAAGTAGTGGGCTGTCACGGCTAGCCCGAGGGCATGGGGGGAGGGGGGGGGGGGGTCAGTGACCATGAGGAGAACAGACGAAAGCAGCAGTTAGACGAGATGCACCGCGCTAGACCCTCTGTATCATTTGCACATCTTTCGACGACGGCGTGAGCTACGGAGCGTGTGTTACGAACAAAGACAGCAGCCGTTCGGTTCTTGGGAATAACCGGTCTGGTCTTGGAGCAAATGCGTTAACGGCTGCATCGCAGTCGAGGTCATGCGCCCTCTGTGCAAACAGATGTGGTCACGCCGGGCACTACGTCAAGCGTCAGGGCGAGATACGAGCCAGCTACCGCTGCCTCCTAAGCCGCTGCCTCCTAGGCAAATTTACACATTTAGTGCCACCCTTAGCGTCAGTTTGCATTTTCCTTTTGTCGCGGCCTTGTCTTACATTGCGCAGTTTGGAGCCTGGGCACTCGTTCGCTTATGTGGCCGCAAACCTAGTGAGCTGCGTTAATGACAATGTATCAGCTTTTCTCACGTCAGTAGCTTTCGTTAGGCGCTACGCGAGTTTCATTTCCGCAGATTAATCGAAGACAAGTCCCTCTCTTCTGCCCACGAAGAGTATTTGGATGCTCTGGAGGTTGATTTGGCTTACAAGTGTCATTGGGCGACGGATGCTTGTCAACAGTGTCGCAAAAATACACAATAGTGTCCTGCCCTTTTGTGAAAAGTCTGCAAAATAAAACTGATTTTCCTAAATCATTGCAATTTTATTTCAAAGCTAATAATTTTAGTTGTCTCTAAACTAAAACATCGATAGGTATTCCCTTGTTGAAGCCTTCGTTTCTCACTTGAACATCAATGTTATGTTAAGCGAAGAATGGCACGGCAGAAAAAGACGAGGACGAGAGTGTACCACCTTCTTCTTCTTCTTCACCCCAGGTATATGGCACATACCCACGCGGGGGGATTGGCCAAGGTGTAGTAGAATAAACAAAGAAGTTTCCATGGAAGATGACGACAAAATTTTAGCACCAATCGTGAATTTTGAAAAATCAATGAATAAAAACAACAGAACAATATTGACAGTTAAATAACAGACAGCATTTTGGTGAAAAGAGAAGAGCTCGTAGAACTTTAAAAGAATTAGCACATCAACCTACCAGTTGCAATTATGTAATCGTGGAGAAACCCACAAATAGAACCCAATGCGAATCCCTTGGCGTTCGCACCAAACAATAATAATACTGGCAAAGATAAAGGGAGCCCTAACCTGGGGAGAGGGACCTCCAGGTAAATCTTTCTCTGAAGTGCGAACCTTGGGCAGTAGAAGAGAAAATGGTCTAAAGATTCAACTTTCCCACATGCGTCACATAGGTTCGTCGGTGTCAACCCACACCTGCATAGATATAAATTCAAACTTGGAATCCTGCACCGCAACCGCGTCATTGTTACCTCACACAGCCTGGATTTACACGAACGGACGTTCCAATTATATGCTAAGTGCTGATAGTCAGTGGTAAGGGACCTCGTAACCTGGCTGATATATGTAGGAACCGCTGAAACCTGGAAATCGCCAGCAGGCTGAAATTCGGGACGGGATGTGACACTGACCCGTCAAGAGCCGACCTAGCTAAGTAATCAGCCACCTCATTTGAATGAATACCAGCATGGCCAGAGACCCAGACAAAACGGACCACCTTCCAAGTGCATGGGACAAAAAATCGCAAGATACGGCGCAAAAAATCTTCTTGTGAAGTGTCGAGGGAGACTAACACTGACAAACAATCAGCGAGAATAATAACATGAGACACATGGCATAGAATTTTGTGAAGGGCCATTCCAAGAGCCAAAAATTCCGCAAAGAATATAGGAGTATACTCTGGGATGCGGACAGAATAGCTCCATGCTAAATCCTGCGAAAAGATGCCAACTGCAGCTTTTTGTCAGTTGACGGAGGCATCGGTAGCAAGCACCGTATGATGGGGGTATTCCTCTATGTGATCCGAGAGAATAGTTTAAAATGTTTGCGGGCATGTGTTTCGCATGAGATGGGAAGATGTGGTCCTTTCCAGTAAGATTAAGGGTTGAATCTTGTAGCTTGCGCTACCAGAGAACAGAATGCAACCAAATTCAAGTATATGTCTTACGTAGGCTTTGTATAGTAACAATAACGTGTCGCGGCGCATCCCAAACTTTTTATTGTCGATTCTTGTCAGCCGGCCTATAGCGCGTTCTCCTTGAAAAGCATTGTTCTTTATATGAAGGCTCCAATCTAATGCTGGGTGATAAGTAACACCCGGATATTTTACGGATTCCACTTGTGGAATCTGGAGAGAGCGATGGACTAATGAAATGTGCAAAGGCCTGTCTGGAGGATATACCAAAACTCCGCATTTGTCTACAGTCAGGGATAAATAATACCCTGCAACCATACTCCAAGAGCATCCAAACATCCCTGCAGAATGTGGTAAAGGGAGTGGATATCCCTGGCCGAGGCGAAAAAAGCTATGTCATCTGCATACATAAAAACTGTTATATCAGGACGAATGGGGATGCCACTGACCAAAATATTAAAAAGCAGAGGGGATAGCACCGATCCTTGCGGCACACCTCTTGATTGATAATATGTATTTGAACATAGGGTTCCCTGGCGCAGTAAAAGAATCTGTCCTTCAGAAATTCAGATATCCACGCATAAATGTAGGTTGTAGGATGTAACTGAGCAAGTCTGTTAAGTAAAATAGTATGCTCTACACTGTCATAAGCATTTGCTACATAAAGAGTGACCAAAGCTGAAACTTCTCTTCTGCGTAGCGAGAGCCGGATTCTGCTCTCTAGATCCACATGCGCGTACCATATAGAGCATCCACGACGAAAGCCAATCTGAGCTGAGCTGAGACCGTTGATGTCATGAAATTGTTTTGTGAGGCGACTGTGCACTATTCTTTCTAATAATCTGACTAAATTTGAAGTCAGCGCAATTGGCCGAATATTATCTAAGACGTATGCTTTTCCTACATCTTTCATTAATAAAATAATTTTCGCCGTCTTCCAAATGCTTGGAATCCATGCATTTTCCACAGAAGCATTGACCATATCTAAGAGGGCGCTTGTAAACTCCTCGGCTAAAATTTTAATCATACCAACACTGACACCATCTGGTCCAGGAGCTGCAGGATGCAGCATTGAGAGGACTGAGAGGAGCTCTGATGCGTCAACCTCGGTATAATCCGAAGAGGGTGAAATTGTGCACAAAGGGACGTTTCTCTGCGTCTGCGTCTGTACCACCTTGCGACCCTCTCGTCATCGTCTTTTTCTGCTGCGCCATTCTTCGCTTAAAATGTGTCACCAACTCGCTTAAATCTTCACGCTTCTTTATCAACTTTATGCACAAGCATGGACACGCGAACCTAGCACGAGCGACCTCAAAACCACATGCTCTATATCACGCTTGGCTCTTTCTATTTGCTGTAGCAAGTGTAGCGCGAAAACAGAGTCGTTGTTTGGCCATGACCGATTACATCAAGTAACTATACATGAAGCATTTAAACCACCCTTTCGATACTCTCTTGTAAACAAACAAGCAAAGAGGATGCTCCACGAAGTACACGACGAATTCAAAGAATCCCGCAGTGCTATGCACACAAGCGCGACCACTCGTTGCATGTCGGTGGCCGCCTGACCTGTGAACCGTTTTTTATTCTACTTTTTGCACGAATGTTTTCCGAACACTTGGCAACTGGCTTTCTTTGCAAATAAAACAAAAAAGGCTAGTAGCAGATTTTCAAAGACCACCATCTAATGAGAAATCTTTTAGGCTGTGTTATTAATGCGGGAGTGGAGCACTTTGGTGGGTCCTTTTATAGGTTTGTTTGCAATTTCTTGCCATTCTTCGCGTCCTTGCCTTGGGTGGCCGTGATTGCGGTAGCGCCATTGCAAGCAGAACGGCACCACAAGCTGTTTTCGCTGGATAACAGAAGGCCTTTCGAACGCATCGGCAAAAATTAAGATAAAGGTCCAGTACGACGACGTATTACTATCAAGCACCGGAGGCATTACGCGTGTAACCCCTACCTTGCGCAGTTTTTCTATACTCACCAGTACGCTGGTGGTGCCCATAGAAGATGGAATGTCCCGTCCGCACTGAAATGAGAATTACTTAAAAATGCAAAACGGGGGCACAATTTATATGCATTTCCTGTGAATGATTTTGTAAAATCGTGCTGCATCGAAGTAAGAGCGGACGTATTTGACTGGGTTCCATTCCCTGACTGTCACACGCTGTGCACGAGTAAAGCCGAGGCAAGATAAATTGTCAGAATGCTTTAGCCGCATATTTTTCACTCATTTGAACAAATTCCCTGCTTCGGGAAACTGAATTGTAAGAGGTACGCAGACCCTCGAAACAGCTTCTCCAAACCTGCTAGGCACTGAATTCTCTCAACCTGTCTTTAGAGGTCCCGTGGAGCATCCTCTGCAAGCCTTCTTTTTAAGTGTTTCCTCCGCATGCCATGCAACTGCCAAAATGTACTCCAGGTCCAGAGGAAGCTGCATATCTGCTAGTTGATTATGTTGGATATATAGAGTACGAGAAGTGTGCCTATGTCGAAAAAATGACGTGTTCATGAAGTGGCTTGTTGTTTGAATAAACCGTTTACGATGACATTCCAGTTCTGCTTTTTATTCAGTGCTGACCAATTGCCGTCATCCTCGGCAAAGAGACAGAAGAAGGGAAGTGCGGGATTTCTTCACTATCGCGCGTTCTCTGTCTTGCACCCCTGCAGTCGTAACACTCAGGCATTATGATAACATCGATTTCTGTTCTCAGCTGGCGAGTTCCGCAAAGGTTTCATTTTCCAAAAAGACAGACATCACTTCCTGAAGTCTTCACTGGGACGTGTGCGTGCGTGCGTGCGTGCGCGTGTGTGTGTGCGTGTGTGTGTGAGGGGCTTCAGGAAGTCATACGTATAATATATATATATATATATATATATATATATATATATATATATATATATATATATATATATATATATATATATATATAAATCGCCAAAAATAGAGACCAGCCTTTTTCAAAAAAGGATGACACTCGAAATTGGCTGGTCCTCCAGCCGAAACGTTGTGAATTAAATCCTGTTATGTTTTTCAATATTTGGTATTTCATATTATGTTGACCAATCAGTTGCCAGAAATTACTTTTGATATATATATATATATATATATATATATATATATATATATATATATATATATATATATATATATATATATATATATATATATATATATATATATATATATATATATATATGAAAGGGCGACACTTCTCTGACAGTGTTCAGCAGCTAGCAAGAGCACTGTTTGACGAAGGCCGTTGTGCAGCTGCGTTGATGGCCGGTGAAAAGCGCCCGGAATGTAATTTTTCATTGTTCTGCACTGAAAATAGATAACAATAGGAGGCCATACAGAATAGAAATAATGCGCCATGAGGGCGCGGCAGGCCGCGGCGCATGCTATAATCAAACTGCACGCGCCTGAAACCGAAACCGGAAATGTCTCACCCAGCCGCTTGGTGCGCTACAGTCAATTGGTCCGTATGGGAGTATCCACTCTTTATCAATTCGGTTCTGTATGGTGAAGGTCTGTATTACGTAATGCACGTGAATCGTAGAACAGAGCTCGCGTCGCGCCATTGACCAGCACGGCCAGTCATCATCATCAACCTCACTGCACTCACTGCAGGGCGAAGGCCTCTCCCATGTCTCTCCAATTAACCCTGCCCTCTGCCAGGTCGCGTGGCGCCATTTAGCATTTAGCAGCACGGCCAGTAACCAGCTCTAATTTGTTTTTCGACGTGGTGGTCGGCGGAGGCGGTGCCGGCGGCGTCCAGCCGCCGCGAATGTCGTTGTTCCAGCGTTCTGTGTAGCACACGTTGGCACCATCCCCTCTTCGGCACGTGGCGAGCGCCGGTGCGCGGGTCGACCATCCCCTCTAGTCTAGTTAACTAGTTTCCCTAACAAGATGAAAATCGCGAAAGTTTCTATTCTTTTTAAGGATGGCGATAAAAATGATTTTAATAGCAGTCGATGCGTATGAGTACTTTCTGTATTTTCTAAATATTTAGAAAAGAATATTATTTTGCGAACGAACAGTTTGCTAAACGCGACATCTTTCAGACTGTCAACTTGCATTTTGCAAAAGCAGGACTATGAACACAGCATTAATAACAGGGAACGAATGAATAATAAATAATATTGATGAAGATAAGCCTACCCTCAGAATATTCGTTCACTAAAGTAAAGCTTTTGATCGTTTAAACCATCAAATAACAGTAGAACAAGCTCTTCACTTATGGTGTCCGCGGTTTCGGTTCTCTTTGTTTCAGATTATTCTTTTAAAGCGCCAGCAGTGTGTTTACATCGCTCATAGCTAGCAACTCATCCTATAAGTTGCTGTATTCCGCTGCTCCCGAGGGAAGTACTCGGGGACCCTTTTCAGTCTTTATGTCAACAATATCATGCAGAAGCGAGTCAGTGCACGATATGTGCTCTATGCAATGATACGGGCCTCTTTCTGTCTAGCAGATTAGTAAACGAAGTAGTAGGAAAAGCGAGGAAATAGCTTTCAGCGCTTTGGGATTGGTTAAATAGCAGAGGTTTAAAAATAAATGGCAATACATCCAAGGCCATATTAATGATCGCTAGAGACAAACAGCCACACATAGGAGAAAGGCTGTTTGTTTGAGATGCACCCTTAGAATTTGTCTTTAAAAAAACAAATTCTTGGTGTGTCTCGCTACTGACATGCCATGGGCTGATCACAATAAATCCTTTCGAAGACACTGTCTTCAGCGGTTGGCGCATTAGCACAGTGCCATGATTTTCTTCCTGGTAGGGGAAAATATCATATTTATGATGCATTCTCACGTAAATTACTGTTCACGATTTGGACCACAACCACACAAGCTAATATTCAAACACTTCTTCAAAAAAAAGCAGCTCACTCTATTGCAAGTATGTCCCGCCTAAATTCATCTGCACCGCTGCTGACACGATATAACATATGAATTAAAGGTATTGAGTTCTTCCTAGTGTACTCTACTTGTTTTAAAAAGACAAGTTGAACTACCAATTAAAAGTTCCCTCGCAGTAGAAAAGGCAGGAAAATAATTCTTGCACCCGTGCTTGCTAGAATCGTCTGCCTCGGGGGCTGGGGTCAAGGCGAGCGCGTACGATCTACTCCTGACAAAATGAGCCATTCTCCAACTGAGCCCTACTGATGAGGCCAGCTAGAGGGCTCGGGCCGGCCTGAAAGCCCGGTCCGGAAAATGCGTTCTTGCTTCGAGCCTGTGCCGGGCCAGGGCTCGGGCCTGTGTTTGGCTTTTGATTCATTATTGAAGGCTGAAGCACATTTGGGGTGTCCTACTACCGACACGGATGAAACAAGGCCATGGTTTTGGTTGAGAAAGAGGTTACTCAACGCTTACTTTCTTATTTGTCTTTTCAGCTATAGCTGCGTATTCCTCATGCGGAAAAAAATTACAAACAATACTTTTTCCTTTTACAGTTGCCTGGAACGTCTTGGAAAATCTTTCCAGTGGTTTATTAATAAGACACTGCTACTACTTTTTACAGCGAACAGCGACAGCTATTTAGCTCCAATTCCTGGGTTTCGCGTCATCGCTGTCGTACGTAGTAGTAGTAGTAGTGGTAGTAGTAGTAGTAGTAGTAGTAGTAGTAGTATGTCGTAGTGGTCGGCGTAACCGATGCGTGAGTGACCATGGGAAGCACTTGCAGGGTAGTTACGGTGGAAGGATGAGTGTATGATGTGAGTGTAGGAATTCATAACTGGTGGGTTCGTTGCCATAGGAAGCATCCGTAGGGTGGTGTCCGTGGAAGGCAGAGGGTATGGCGTGAGCGCAAGAAGGCGCAACCGATGGGTGGTTGCCACAGGAATCTCCCAGAGAAGGGTTTCTATGGAAGAAGGAGGGTACGGCGAGAGCGTGGAAGGCGTAAAAGGTTACCACGGGAGCTGTCCGGAAGGTGCTTACCATAGAAGGAGGAGGCTTTGGCGAAAAACCGGAGAGGGGTTACCTTTGAAGGAGAAGCGTGTGGCGAGAGCGTAAAGCACAAGCTGAGAATGGCTACAACGGGAGCCACCTGGAGGCGAACCCTGGAAGGAGGAGGAGGTTATGATGGGACGAAGTCAGCGCAAAACCAGACGAGGGACCAAGAAGACGCATAAGCTATGGCGAGAACGTAGGAATGCCCAACCTAATACCGCTGTCACACGGCGAGTCTCAATGGCCATCGAGTCGAGGGTCTTCGAAATTCTCAATCGCCATCGAACTCGAAGGAGTTGTGTCGCTGCTACACAGCAAATCTCAATGGCCATTGAAATGGTTCTCGTGTCTTACGCCAAGCTTGTATGGCGCCACAATCGCTACTTCGGATTTTGCGCAAATAACAAAAATATTTGGTAAATGTATACTAAATGCTGAAATACACGCATACGCGCATGTCGTTTAAAACCCTTTTAATTGCACATACGCGACGGGCAGATGCAGACACTGCTGTAGCTACTCTAATACAAGACGGGCCAAAACCAAGCCAGTCCAACTGCGTCGGAGCGCTGCTTCGTCAGGCTTAAGACCTGGGAAATCGCCTTGATATCTGAAAAAAAAGCTATTTGTCTCTTTAAACTTTATGCAAGGGTAATAATGGGCAAATCGAAGGCGAATACAACAGCTCAGAACACGATATTGCTTTGAGGGATTAGCGACGAAGCTATTATCGCTGTGAAGCGGGCGGGCAGGGCGCCGCCATGTTGTCAACGCTAAGTACGCAAGCAACGCAAAGACCGCAACGCAAAATTAATGCGCTTAATGCGCTTAAAACCAGTCTGATACAATTTTTGAAATTATTGTACAGACTGTTTGCATTAAAGTTTACGTGAATGTTTCTTCATGCTTTTGTACCGTGAATGTGTCGTGTACGAAAAGGCGCTTGGCGCTGCTCGAAGCGACGCTAGCAACCTTGGGCAGCGCTCAAAGGCCCTCGAAATCTCAATGGAGTTCCGCGGTGCTCCATTGACTCGATAGCCATTGAAACTGCCCGTGTAGCAGCGCTCGATCGCCTTTGAGTCGATAGGCTATTGGTTCGAGGGCCTTTGAAATGTCCGTGTGACAGGGGTATAAGGGTGGCTATCGTGGGAAGAGGAGGAGGGAAAGTGTGGCGAAAGCGTAGGAATGTAGCGCACTCCATATGCTGCAGCTGCTGCGAAACGCGCTGCTAGAGGGACGTCAGTGTCAACGCGCACCTAGTGCGGTAGACTGGAGGTGAGGGATGTCGTTGGAAAACGAGTACGAGTGTAAAACTAAAAGAGCGCTCTACAACTACACAGAGATGAAATCGCTCTCATATTATCTGCCTCCGTATATCGTAAAATATAAATACCTTCACAGCTTTCAAAGAATTTCGCGTTATACAATCGAAAACATCCTGTCTATTCCTTCTTTTTTTTTTGGCGTGGAACAGGGCGAAGCTCGTTTGTAGGTCGAATTTAATCAGCGTCGCTCAAGAAACCACGTTCGCACACGCCTGGCTGTGTTCAACAAAACACTATGGGGATGCTAAAGTCACCTTAAGAGTAGAATGCGATAGCATACTCCGGGTTCCTACTGACGTGAACTCTTATGCTGCCGAGGTTACTATCTAGATACCATAGGTTGCTCACAACCCGGTGGGCTGGTTGGCACAGGGCTCGGTGGGCAGGATGCGATGCCGTTACAACGTCACGTGACCACTATCGACCTATCAGGGTAGCTCATCAGCACATGTTATAACGTCACAACGTGACCTTGTGGCAGGGTTATGGTGTGACGGGAACTAATGCTATGGCATTAATACGAGAATTTAAAAAAAAAGCTGAAAATCTAGCAGGGGTCTGCACTACAGCGGCATTCTTAGTAGAGCGTTTTAACGCCTTACAAATGACTCATTTGCACGAGTGCGTTCGCCTATGAAGTGCACAGCAATCCTGGCTTCGGCTGTATGAGCTATCGCCTAGCGCACTCAGTGGGATCTACCACAACGCGCTCCGCATCTGCTTGGTTTTGTGTTATCGCTTACAACTGGACATTTGAAGTCTCATATTAATAACGGCTGGAAGATGGCCTTCGTTCGATTATCCGATATACACATGTCTGTTCCAAGATAACCTTTGATTGTCCGCCTTCGCATACCGAAAACACATCTCTAATCTAGAGCATCTTGGTTTAGGGCACTTTGTGCCTTGAAGCTCATACTATGCAATAAATAGGCGCTTTTGCTTTTCGTCTCCATAGAATCGCGGCCAGTGCGGCTATGAATTCAGCCGAGAAATAGTGATTATAAAAAAAAAACGAAATTTTATAGCTACAGCTTCGATGATGTTTTAGTATTTAGACATCGTAGGCTGTAAAAAATGACTGATTAAACGGTTCGGCATAACGAAAAGTTCATTCCGCCTGTATGCAACCCTTACATTAACTGGGGGCTATTCGCAGACGAGATCACTGTTCAAAAAACCCCAGACAGCAAACCCGCCTTATATTGTATTCTTTTTGCATTCACCAAACAAATTTTTTTCGATGTGTTATTGCTATTTCATTTTCATTCGGTATTTTGTTGCAGTCAACGCGGAAAGACGAACCGCAGACCATGGGGCAATTGACGGGCTGGTGGCGGATGCTCTACTCTGTGTCGGGGGTGTCGCGCTGCGGTCAGATATGTGCCGGTGGGCTGCATCTCTCCGGTCACACGGCGCAAGCCGTACTCTTTTATCTTTTTCCTTCGCCAGTCGCGTTGGTCTCGGCTATGTAACCGAGCGCCGAATAAAGGCTTGCTGCAAGCGACTCCCCAATGTCGTTACGTCGTGGACGGAAACATGACTCATCGGGCAGCGTTGCGAGGGTGCGTTACCTTGACGGGCCACAACTTGTCGCTTAGCACCGGGAGCTTCTAAGGCAATTCCGGTTTGGTCTTTTCATCCAATACAAAAGTTTGTTGTCGATGAAAATCGGAACGGTCTGCAAATTAAAAGCGTGATAGAATGTCGGCGCTTGACTGAACACGGTTTTTTTTTCTTTTAAAAAAAAGTTATAGGCCAAGTGTCTACGGAAACCCGTCTGGGAAGAGGTTAATAATAATAATAATTGGTTTTTTTGGGGAAAGGAAATGGCGCAGTATCTGTCTCATTTATCTTTGGACACCTGAACCGCGCCGTAAGGGAAGGGATAAAGGAGGGAGTGAAAGAAAGGAAGAATAGGTACCGTAGTGGAGGGCTCCGGAATAATTTCGACCACCTGGGGATCTTTGGGCTCCGGAATAATTTCGACCACCTGGGGATCTTTAACGTGCACTGACATCGCACAGCACACGGGCGCCTTAGCGTTTTTCCTAGGAAAAACGCTAAGGCGCCCGTGTGCTGTGCGATGTCGGTGCACGTTAAAGATCCCCAGGTGGTCGAAATTATTCCGGAGCCCTCCACTACGGTACTAGGAAAAACGCTAAGGCGCCCGTGTGCTGTGCGATGTCGGTGCACGTTAAAGATCCCCAGGTGGTCGAAATTATTCCGGAGCCCTCCACTACGGTACCTATTCTTCCTTTCTTTCACTCCCTCCTTTATCCCTTCCCTTACGGCGCGGTTCAGGTGTCCAAAGATAAATGAGACAGATACTGCGCCATTTCCTTTCCCCAAAAAAACCAATTATTATTATTATTAACCTCTTCCCAGACGGGTTTCCGTAGACGTTCACAGTGTATTTTTCGCTTCCGCTCCTCCTGACCCAATGGGGAACCTGCGCTGCCAAGGTGGCGCTGCAATTGTTCCATTCGGGGACTCAAAACTGCTTCTGTCAGCCGCTTGGGCCGCTGCAAACGCGAGAACACATTCTGCGCAATTTGTCTGACAGCATTCATTGCCTAGCTTCTCTCGGCGTAACCCAGATAGCTGACGCACGACATGTGCGCCTTCGACAGAGCGCGGAGGCTCACGCCAATAAGCCCCTGAAGGTGGCGCAGAACAGCACCAATAGTACTACCCAAAACTGCTTGCTCTTCTCGCTAGGCAGTGTGTTATGGCGCTGCAATCGGCAACGCAAACTTCAGCGCGAGTTCCCCATAGCCAGGAAAAGATAGGCATTGACCATTATTTCACTTGCCACCACCTTTCCCGCTAAACCCTCCCGAAGAACCCTGGGCAGCACCCGTCTCACAGTTCGGCATCTCTTCCGACCTCGCTTCCTCATAGAAAAGTTGAGTGCGTTGGCACTCTGAGCTCCTTTCCTCTCCCAGCTTCCGCTGCGCTTTCCCTTAACCGCGGCGTCTAGCAGAGCTACTCCTGAGCCAGAGGACGCAAGCTAAATTAAATGCCACGACGGCCGCGTTTTGATGGAGGTTCAATGCTAATGCTCTTGTGGGCTGTGTGACGTCAGTGCCCGTTAAATATCTTCACTCCACTACTATTCCGAGGACCTCACTACGACAACTCAATCTCTTATTCTTCTTTCACTCCTTCCTCCATTCCTTCCATCCACGGAGTGGTCCGAGTGTCCATCGAGAAGTGAGACAGTTATTGTTCTTTTCCTTCTCTCAAATCCAAAACACACCAATACCCACGGAAGAAAGAAAAGTACACGAGCCAGTCGCCTGGCTTTCACAGGACCGCCATCACTGCTTTGTGTAGACAGAAGGCAGTCGAGAGAGAGAGAGAGATGGGAAAGATGGAAAGAGAAGACGCGCGTCTCAGCAACCGCTTCCTCCCAAGCGACAACGATGGCTGTGAGTTGTTCTTTCCCTTCCAGGTTTCACCCTCACCCACTTTCTCTCACCGGTTCGGAGTAGGCATCTTTCCCAAACATCTGCGATGGTTCACCTGTTAGAGCGCTCGCCTACTAAGCCGGAGGACCCGGATTCAAACCTAGCCCCGACGGCCGCGTTTCGATTGAGGCGAAGCGCAAAAGGCGCCTGCGTGTCCTGCGATGCAAGTTAAAGGTCCCCAGGCGGTCGAAATTATTCCAGAGCTCTTCACAACCACACTTTTTTCTCTCCTTTCAATTCCATCTTCATCCCTTCCCTTACGGCGTGGTTGAGCTGTGTCCCGTAAAGTGGGACAATTACTGCGCCTTTCATTTCCTAAAAAACTAACATATTTCCTTTACTTAAAAAGAATTATTTACATACTTTCAGCAGTGTTGCGCATCTTCACTGTCCGAAGGAGTCCCACGGCAGCTATCGCTGTGAGGAACATGTAACGTCAGCACGAACTCTTGCTAACTTTTTCGGTTTACGTAACAAGCTCGTACGTTGCGAATATTTTACCTTTATCATTCAATCTGGATTGTCCTCGAAGTAATGAGTTGTATTTTATTGTGTCGATATAATGGTCTTGTGTATAGAAATCCAACCAACTCAGGAAAATTCAACTCGAAAGAGATTGAAAATTGGCTCGAATCATGGAGAGTTAGAACAGAACGTAGTCTTTTTGCTGGCAGGAAAATTGTTCGTTGGTATGCCGGTAAAGTTTAAAATGTACGCACTTCCCGTGACGAAATTCCAGCGGATTTTGGAAGCGGACTCTATGAACATCTAATAACGCAAATACCAGAGGTGCATCATTCTTCCATCAACAAATGATGCCACATATTCAAGCAATAACTACCCGGTATACAGCGGTATCCCAGGAAAATAGCGAGCCGGCAAGGCCGCATGATCTACCCACAAACAGCTGCGTATGGGTATCGATTGCAGCTTCTAAGTTGGAGGAAGCAGGGCGCTTCGGTCTGTTCAGCTGGGAGGTCATTCTTGCCTTGTGGAATTAGGGCGTCTTCGAACTCATGTCCCAATCTCTAAATCCTGGCCTGTGTCTTCGACATCCTCCCTGGATGCCACGATATGATCTTTTTGTGTGTCCTCTGCGGCATGACGTTGCATTCAGGACATATACAACTTCGTTATCGGTATGGCTGACAAGCCTGATTGCGCTAGCTGCAGCTGTGATTAGACTATAAAACATATTTTGTGTGCATGTCCAGCTGTTAGTGCTGATAGACACTGAATATACCGCGAAATGACACACTTGATTATATGGAGGTTTAACGTCCCAAAGCGACTCAGCTTATGAGGGACGCCACAGTGGAGGGCTCCAGATTATTTCGGCAACCTGGGGTTCTTTAACGTGCACTGACATCGCACAGTACATGGGCCTCTAGCATTCCGCCCCCATCGAAAGGCGACCGCCGGGATCGAACCCGCGTTCGAGCCCAGCACCATAACCACTCAGCCACTGCGGCGGCCTGACCTGACACAACTGGCACCCAACCCACTGACCTATAATTAAGATTCTCAGAAGGTAACCGTAGGGACCTTTGGTTCTGAACACCGATCAGGGCCTGTTCAATTTATTGAGGGAGTTCGGTCTGCACGGCTTTTCCGTCCACCAAGTCCATGGCTAGGAACCTCCTTTCACTATTAGGTCTGCTTTTCTCCATTGCCTTTATATCCCCTCATTCCTTTTTGCCCGGTCCTGGAAGGCTCGTGCTACCTCCCCCTGGTTGTCGTTGCCGGCTTTCCCTGTCCGCTCTCTTCCTCTCTCTGAGCGGCGCACATATACGGGGCTATGCACACTTGGGGTGAGACGCGAGCGCTTGACCCCGCTCTTCAGAATGCCAATGCGTCCGACCATAGCCGCCTATGATTCCGAAAATATAAGAGGCTGTGGTCCGACGCTTCCACGCGTAAAACTC
Organism: Amblyomma americanum; assembly: GCF_052857255.1. NCBI lineage: Eukaryota > Metazoa > Arthropoda > Arachnida > Ixodida > Ixodidae > Amblyomma > Amblyomma americanum. The sequence continues at coordinate 410,757,209 of NC_135497.1, forward strand.
AATTGGCGCAGGCGAGGAAGGATCTTTAGGTGCTGCTTCGCATCCTGTTGCAGGTTCCTTAGTAGCGCGGCCGCGTAGGACGCACAGGGGCTCCGAAGAGCGCGGCATGCGCTCGTGTGTTAACCCCAAGTGTGGACGGCCTTGTACTTATCCATTTACATCCCGAACCCATTATAAAAACAGGAATTTCGTGTGCAAAATTATTTCGATGTGCTAAAGCCCCATGTACTGTGCGACGTCGGTGCGCATTAAAGAACCCAAGGCGCTCGAAATTATCCAGAGCCCTGCACTGCGGCGTCCGTATTTGCATGAGTCTCTTTGGGACGTCATACCCCATGAACCAAATCAAACAAGTTGTTTTGCCTATCACTTCTTTCTTCTAATGCTGTTACCCGACATGCATGTCGCTCGCGCGTGTAACCACATTGTATATATCAAACTTACTCTGGTCCTGCAAAAATACGCTCCAACTGCGCAAGAATTTTTATCTCGAACATTAATCATCACCGCCACATCTGCTTCTTTTCAATCAGGGAAAGGAAAGTTGGTCAAATATACACACGCGGAAGGAAAAGACATCGTCTTTGACGTCGTCGACGTCATGGCTTTTTCTTTTTTCTTCTTTTCACCGGAAAATTTTCAGTCTTGTGCGCGAGCATGTTTATTCAGCCGCCGTAGGACAAAGATAGTCGGCCTGAGCGCGTTCTTCTTCCACATTTTCCTTTTGTGTACGGCTGTATCGCTTTGGTTCAAGCCCACGGGGTGGTTCAGAGAAACTGCGAATCATGTGTCTCTACAACATGTATCAGTTAATCAGTAACTCGTTTCGCGGAATAAACGTTTTGTATGCGTGTTACTCAGAATGTCTTTTCTTTTCTTCATTGCTAGCGCTAGTGCTTCAAAACATTATCGCTCGTACCTGTCGTGTCTCCGTCCGCTAACTAAAGGAAAAGCACTGACTTTTCTCCACGCGGGTAATTGCATTACAGAGGCAATTCATTGAGAAACTATGTCAAAATAACAAGTCTGGTATCGAGGGTAGATGTTAACTCTCTCGTCTGGCAGCTGTATTGCCAGAATTAACGCTCCTGTCTTTGGAGTTGAATACACACTGTCCAACGACGTCTACGCTGCGACGCGAAAACAAGAGGCAGCGTTTTTCATACGTGTTATTCGGAGGACGGTGTTTCGTATGCAGTCGTAGTTCTCGCTTCAGAGCATGCGACGGCTGCGAGGCCGCGTCTAGTTTTCTCTGCTCTTCCTGTAATTTATTGCTTTCTTGAAAACAGGATATTGGGTTTTGATGAAAGGACATGTCGCAGCAGCTGTCTCACTTCTTTGTGGACATCTTAGCCGCTGCATGTTCCCAAGTGCATGCGGCAGGCCCGTGAGACCTGAAGGAAAAAAACAACGAGTGTTTTTTTTTTTTTTTGAAAGGAAAGGGTCATAACTGTCTCACTTGTAGGTGGACACCTAGCGGGAAGGAATGGCGGAGGGTATAAAAGAGAAAAAAAGGTGCCGCAAAGGTGGGGGGGGGGGGGGGGGGGGGGCTCCCGAACAGTTTTGGCCAGGAAGTACATATTGCAACCGCGGAAAACGGCGAGGAACGAAGAGAAGGAAGCACAGGACAAAGCGTGGCTTTTTCCCCCTGGCGGTGTTTTTACCGTGCGCTGAAATCGCCCAACACACGGGCTTCCTGTTTAGAAATTGTAAATTTCTGTGCTTTCTGTCCCGAACGGACACTTGTGGGCTATGATTGACGCTATAGTGGAGGGCTATTTAAACCACGCGAAGATTTTAGCGCGCACTGACACCACACAGCAAAAAAGACGAACTGCGCAACAAGAACACGGACGAAAGGGAGGCAGACACACACTAACGCGTTAGTGTGTGTCTGCCTCCCTTTCGTCCGTGTTCTTGTTGCGCAGTTCGTCTTTTTTGCATTATGATCAACCAACTAGCCCGACAAGTCCTGTTGACCACACAGCACACGGGAGTTGTTGCATTTTGCCTCCATCGAAATACAGCCACCGTGGATGCGATTAAATACGCGATATTGGGGTCAGCAGTCGAACTCCAAAGCCACTGCGGCATCGCGACGGGGAAATTGGAGGGGATGGAGATGGAAAGGTTGGGAGATAAAGAAATCTGCAATGAAAGCTACGAATGTTGATACGTCTTGCTCATGACACTGTGTTCTGACGTGCTCACATATGATGGTTGGTTGGTGTGTGGGGTTTTACATCGCAAAGCAAATTGGGTTGTGAGGGACGCCGTAGTGGAGGGCTCCGGACAATTAAGACCACCTGGTGTTCTTTAACATGTATTGACATCGCACAGTACACGGGTCTCTAGCATTTCGCCTCCACGGAAATGCGACCGCTGCTACCTGGAACGAACCCGCGTCTTTCGGATCAAAAGCCAAGCACCACATCCACTGAGCCACCGCGGCGGAATTTCATATATGAACCATCCAAATAGCAGTGGAGTTCATGTCTCGCTGAGAGCTTTCACTTCAATACAAGAGTTATGACATGAAGTTAGAGAGCTTGCACTGGTCAACCAATTTCGTGCTGAAAGAGACCGATAAAAGTTTTTTGAAATTTGGTTTTAACTGAAAAAGGTCAGTATTCACAGCTACTTTCCATAGTTAGCTGGCTGTTGAGTACGGGTTACGCCCAGTGAACGTTGAAATTTTTGGAGGGGAGCCATGGAGACGTGATGCGAAGGCGGTATTATTGCTTAAGCAGCGCGGTTGTGTGATTTTAAGCAATTCTCCGCTATCTTACACGCCTCTGCAGACCGGGAAGTAGCACAACCTCGCCGCCTTCTAGCTAAGCCCAGTTTTATCACGTAGGGCCGTCAGACGTTTAAATAGATTTATCATGAGCACGTAGAACACTTAGACGAAAGCATGCATGGATTTCATGAAAAAAGCATCATGTTCTGGTTACAACGACGATTCAGCGGAAGTTCCGTCGCTGCCACACACGCGCAGACCACGTGATGCCCCGCCCGCTCGCCCAACTCAATGCGACAACGCAACAATGACATGTCAACCTAGTTTAAGTGGGCTTCCACTTGCGTTTTTGTCTGCCGGCTGTCTAATTGAACTTGTGTTACTTCGTTAACGATGATAGCAATTACTACAAACACAGCTACAAGGGCTATACCATTTGCACGTTATTTACTAGTAAATAATCTGTTCGCGCTGACAAAAACTCAGATAGGCTCCAAGTGACTTTTGACTGCACATTATTGTCATATCAAATCGCCGAAAAAAGTGAGTAATTTGTTCGTCCAAAAATTTTTTTGTCGAAAAAAAAAACGAAACTTGCGTTCTCAAACAAATACTGAAAAAAGTCAACCGAATCCTCAAAAAATAAAAAAGCCGAGAAAAGTCCAACCCCCACAGATATTTAGCTAGTGAGTGTCGCAAATATGTGCACTGAAGAAACGAGAAGATAACCGAGAATATCAGAGTTCACAGGTAATCCGACTAATCACTTTGGGTGCTTTCCTGGACATGCCAAGGCCACTCAAACTTTACCTTGCGACTGCATGTCAGCTCTCTGGTCACTCACCGGAAGCAAAATGCTCATTTCAAGGACACACTTACGCTGTAAGCGCACACAGTTGGCCTCTTTCTAATTTCACAATCTTTGTTCTTCCTAGTTTCTTTCAAATGGCGAATGCTCGCAATTTTTCGATCCATAGCGAAAGGGATAATGGGAACATCCTTAGCTTCTTCGCCAGGCCTCAGGGGTTTTTTCCGCCACACTGGACAACACAGCAGCCATTTTAAATGTAAAAATAGAAAAAACTGCTTTTCTGTACGACGACCGTTGGAGTAGACGCGCTAGTCCTGGTGCAATTCATTGCGACGTCGGCAGTGCCAAACGCAGGCGCTCGTTCACGCCGGTTACGTGACAGCAGTTCTAAAGTCGCAGCTAAACATGAGAACGGAGTAGGCTTTTTTTTTTGCAAAGTGTTTCCTGTCACACAGCGGGAATTAAGTAGGTATTCTAGGCATTCACAACGGGCAGGAAGAGCATAAACGTTAAATCGACACTACTGAGGACAAAGTAAAGTCTATATATCTGTCTATAGTAAAATCTGCAGTATATCTATAGATTCCTGCATTATAACGACAGATATAACGACAGATATATAACGACAGATAGTTTAAGTGAAAACTGAATTTCTATCAGCTACAAAAGCCCATAAAGTTGAGTACAAGAGTCGTAATTAGCCACCGATTTCTTAAGCGAGCCGCGTGCGTCGAAACAGTGTGTGTGTGTGTGTGTGTGTGTGTGTGTGTGTGTGTGTGTGTGTGTGTGTGTGTGTGTGTGTGTGTGTGTGTGCGTGCGTGCGTGCGTGCGTGCGTGCGTGCGTGCGTGCGTGCGTGCGTGCGTGCGTGCGTGCGTGCGTGCGTGCGTGCGTGCGTGCGTGCGTGCGTGCGTGCGTGCGTGCGTGCGTGCGTGCGTGCGTGCGTGCGTGCGTGCGTGCGTGCGTGCGTGCGTGTGTGCGTGTGTGTGTGTGTGTGTGTGTGTGTGTGTGTGTGTGTGTGTGTGTGTGTGTGTGTGTGTGTGTGTGTGTGTGTGTGTGTGTGTGTGTGTGTGTGTGTGTGTGTGTGTGTGTGTGTGTGTGTGTGTGTGTGTGTGTGTGTGTGTGTGTGTGTGTGTGTGTGTGTGTGTGTGTGTGTGTGTGTGTGTGTGTGTGTGTGTGTGTGTGTGTGTGTGTGTGTGTGTGTGTGTGTGTGTGTGTGTGTGTGTGTGTGTGTGTGTGTGTGTGTGTGTGTGTGTGTGTGTGTGTGTGTGTGTGTGTGTGTGTGTGTGTGTGTGTGTGTGTGTGTGTGTGTGTGTGTGTGTGTGTGTGTGTGTGTGTGTGTGTGTGTGTGTGTGTGTGTGTGTGTGTGTGTGTGTGTGTGTGTGTGTGTGTGTGTGTGTGTGTGTGTGTGTGTGTGTGTGTGTGTGTGTGTGTGTGTGTGTGTGTGTGTGTGTGTGTGTGTGTGTGTGTGTGTGTGTGTGTGTGTGTGTGTGTGTGTGTGTGTGTGTGTGTGTGTGTGTGTGTGTGTGTGTGTGTGTGTGTGTGTGTGTGTGTGTGTGTGTGTGTGTGTGTGTGTGTGTGTGTGTGTGTGTGTGTGTGTGTGTGTGTGTGTGTGTGTGTGTGTGTGTGTGTGTGTGTGTGTGTGTGTGTGTGTGTGTGTGTGTGTGTGTGTGTGTGTGTGTGTGTGTGTGTGTGTGTGTGTGTGTGTGTGTGTGTGTGTGTGTGTGTGTGTGTGTGTGTCCCGGAGGCTAGCTGAAACCGATGCTCAAATAGTGGTCATTTCAAAAAGCAGAGACGCCGACCAGTAAAATGAAATTTGAAGTTGACATTTCGGCGGGATTCTATCATACTCTCGACTTCATCAAGCAGTGATCACGGAATCATTTTCTATGTAAGTGTCAAAAGTTTGAATAGACTCATGGAAGAAGGCATTTCATCTCTATATCAAAATTATTAGCAAGAAACTCAATTTTTTTTGCGGCGAGAAAAACATCATCATTGCCGGAAAGAGCATTGCGATTCATTTTTTTTTCTTAGCACAAAAACTGACGGAGTTGTCAGCATTGTCCCCTTGAAATGTTCAGAGTGATAAAATGTGAGGTTCTTGAGCCGTTTTTTTTTTTGTTCACGCAGTGCATGTCTGCAAACCCCGTAACTCATCACACAAATGCCTACACAACAATACAGGAGCTAACTAAATGAACATGAATATACTTATTTCGTACACAGTAAACCAACCTGCTTCAAGATAGAAAAATAGCTCGACGAAATCGCGTCTGCCATATTGTGCTCCGTCTGCAAGCGCTGAATTTCGCAAACATTTAATCGCAATTTTGGTATACCAATGTGTTCTGGCGGTGCCAGGAAGGAGTTCTAGATAGCCTATTACAAATCTTAAAGTGCCTCTAGGGAAAAAGCGCTGCCATAAAAATTTAGTTTTACGCGTGATTCGTCGAAAAAAACCCCCCGTCAGCGTTATACAGAACCGACAGCCGACCGACACCAATGGAGTTCTTTCGCCGAAAATACGCGCATCCTGTAGAGATAGGAGAGGTGGCAGTTATCGGTGCGGCGACAGTCTGAACGAAATGCGAGTGGAGCGACAAGAGCGCGGTGCTACGTGGCGGAAACGGCATTTCCTGCTGATTGCCCAGCGTGGAGCGGACGTTGTGGGCGATGCCTCCGGGAAGCAAAGAGTGCACCCTGATTGGCTTCTCCGTGGATCTCGACTGGAGGCTGCTGCGGGTGCTGAAGTGCATTCCACAGCACATCGTGTGCTGCGCCTGTGTACTGTGTACTGATCAATGTAGCGGACAACGTTATTCCTGCTCTACAGTGTGCAACACGTTGCCAGCAATTGGTCCATTTGGATTTTAAAAAATCTCTATAAGTATGCTTCCTCATTAATACGCTTGGCATGTGCGGCAGTAACTTGTGTTCCGTCATCCCCGAATTTTTTTACTTATTCCGACCTCTTCCTTCTTCATTAACGCGGCCAACTAAGGCTGACGTAATTCAGCCGACCAGATACACCGATCACTGACGTGATGTGCGGGCGGGAAGTGCATTCTGACGTCCAACGAACTTCTTTTCCGCGGTTCTGACCTATACTCCACATTATATGGCATATCCCCCTCAGCCTCTTACAGAAGAAGCCAGCGCCGCTCAAGCCAGGGATAGCCACTTAACGCGTGCTCGCGCTGCACTCCTCACCCTCTTACAGAACGCGCCTGTCGAACCCCACGAACTTGTCTTCCCCTGTCCTCACCGCATATTTCACTATCTTGCCCTCAGGAGTTCAATCACTCTCTTCTGACTCTCCTCCTTCTTTTACAAGTAACACCAACGCCTCGAAACCCAAGGAACGGGCGCTGAACGGCCCCGCTGTAAAATAAGACGCACAGTCCAGATCGATCAAAGGGCAGAATATTGCCTGCCATACTGTTTTACGGTGGCAATACCGAGGCGTATTTTATGCCTAATTTGTTATTAGATAACATCACTTACGTAAAAATTGTAGAACCCATTTTAGGCCTGAGCGTGTTTATTAAATCTGTAGATGAGGTTCCAAAAAAGGTGATTTTGTTCATTGAAGCAACTTGCCAGCTCCGTAGCACTCTTCTCCGTCATTGAATAAGGTTTAGGTTTACGTTTACGGGCTTTAACGCCCCAAACCGAGTCAGGCAATTAGGGGCGCCGTAGTGGAGGGCTCCGGAAACTTCGACCACTTTGGTTCTTTAACGTACACTGACATCGCAAAGCACACAGGCCTCCAGCATTTCGCCTCCATCGAAATGTGACCGCCACAGCCGGGATCGAACCCGCGTCTTTCGGGTTAGCAGCCGAGCACCGTAACCAGCAAGCCACCGCGGCGTCCATCAGTCAAAAAACGCTCGAAGTATAAAAAAATAGCACGCGACTGCACTCTTGTTCTAGCGTATGTACTGTAGCACGCCCAACCGTATTTTGACCCCACGAAATTTGCGCGCTGACTGTGTAGAAGTAAGCAGCCGTCGCTGCTTTTAGTAGACTGCACAGTGCTTATAGGCCGAGAAATATAGGCATACGCTGTAATAGAGCAGCAAGTTGGGCTAGTTAGTACTGGCTCATGACTGAATAAACTGCAACTGCGCACAACAGAGACCAGGACTAAACACGTAAGGAACAGGATCGCGCTTGTCCTGTTACTTACGTGTTTAGTCCTGGTCGTTGTTGTGCGCAGTAACAATGCGCAGTAGGTTTTAGTTGAAGCGCTTCTATGGCGAAGAAATTGATGGCAATACAATGCATTGTCCTGCTCGTTCCCGGATGCAGTTAACTGCAACCTCGTGCTTGTTTGTACGTCACTAATAAGAGTATAGAAATTGTAACAAAAGCCAAATTTCCATCACTGAGTAACACCGCGCACTGTGAAGCTGCTAAATTAATAGAGGACGAATACCGGGGGGTAATGCAAGAGCGTTCCGAAGAGCAGCTGATTTTGTAAAGTCAGCTTAGTGACCTTTAATAATTTTAAAATGATATAATTCACGAACAGAAGTGTCGCTAGATAATTTTCTGAACGTTCCTCCATGGATGGTAAGCTTATCTTTCCTAATTAACGAGAAAAATGTTCGCAATGAAAAAGGTTCAACGAGCTCTCTTTCTTTTAAGTGAGGGTGTAGAATAAGAAATATATAATTAGCTTACAGAAGAAATGACAGAGAGGTCGGCGTAAGCTGAACGACGCATTAGCTTCCAACTATGTAAGGTGGATATTAGGGAAGAGTGGCGAGATAGGTTAACGGTGCGCAAAGAGGGAAGATGGCTTGATTTCACAAAGCGAGAGGTTCGCAATTGAAGTTTTCGTTCCATAATGGTACCTGCTCAGGCATTGCCGAAAATGCTGTTAAAAGGAAAAGAATTCAGTACAAAACGGTCTCGAAAATGGGAATCTTGCTAACCTATAAGAATTAAAAGTTTCTCTGCCAGAGCCTTCAAATATGAAAATTATATAATAAACGACTAGATAAAAAGGACCAAAAACCAATCTAAAATGTTCATCTGCAAAGATAGACGATATCAAACAGTCTATCCAATCCAAACACTGTCTGATCATTTTGGCGAAATTCAGGGAAGGCTCGAAAACCACGAAAATAAAATCTGCAAACAGCTCCCGGGCTTATTTCTAGGCCCAGCGGAACTTTTAGGCTAAGCATCGCGGCACAACACAGGTGCGGAGCGACCCGTGTGACCGCGGTGGATGGCTAGCAGAAACAGCTGCCGCTGCAAAAAAATCATCTCAACTCGATCCCTAGCTTGAAGTTTGCAATGTAATAATTAGGTTATGGCCTAGCTACTACCTATTACCCTTAGAGTCTCCCGGGTTGTAGCGTTTTGTCTTGCAGACGGAATTTCGGTGGGTGTCTTGAGTCATCTATTTTTCAATCTGTTCGCGGAAAAAAATAGTTACGTATGGACTCTCTGATAGACTTTCTTACATCAGTACCGCTTGTGTTCTTGAACAAACACATGAACGCAAACACCACATGCTTGCTGCATGACCAGCGCACTTCCGAGAATAAGCGCTGGAGGTTTGGGCTGTGGTCAAATACTCGGCGGCACCGATAAAATGAAGAAATAAAAGAGGTACACAGTGAGGTACAGCATATTGCCTACACCTGGACAAAGAAGCAATTAGAGAATACTTTCATAACTATAGTCATGTATAATGTAAAGAAATTAGCGCAAAAAAATAGAGACAAATGCTGAAAAATGAGACACCAACTAGCCCAACAACACGCCCTTCTGAACTACAGTCTTAGGAATGCGAACTGCAGAAGTGCCTCGTCTTCCTGATACTGCGCTCAAGTATTTCATCGCGCAAACAGCACGTAACGCAATCTGCCACGCGTACCTCACCGCTAGAGAGGAGATGCCTGTGAAAAAAGCATGGGAACATTTTGCTGCATAAGGACTCGGTAGCGTTTGCCTCTGAACTCCAATAACAAGTTGAAACGCTGAAGTTATTTTTGCTTTTTTAAGGCATTTTACTGCGCGAAACCTCATTTTTACGACGCACGCGCATAAACATTGGAAGGAAAGAGGCCCAGTCAGCAGATATCAAAACGCGATTACAGCTTTCACAACAGTCCGAAGAAGCAGAACGATACGAACGAGCTTTGAGCAACCCGTAAAGGCAGTCGAAGCAGAGCGCAGTGCGGCCACAGGGCGGCCAGTACGATGCGTCGGGGAAATCCGCCGTACACTCTGGTCGGGTTCTCCGCGGGGCTCGACTGGAGGCCCTTGCGCTTCGTTAAGCCCATTCCTCAGAACAGGGTGTGCAGCGCCTGCGGACTGGTACGCAAGACGAACGCGCTGCTTCCCTGCATGCACCTCCTGTGCGCGACTTGTTACCAGCAGTCCGCGCAAGACGGCTCACGCATCTGTCCGCTCGACGGTCAGCAGTGCCACGACGAGGACGTCGACTGGAAGGAGTCCCCTGCCGATGAGATGCTGCAGAGAGAGGTGAGGAAGGAGGACTAATTAGAGGCGTGAGGGGGTGTGTGCGCATACATGTAGACACGGCTTCGGTGTGCCCGTAACTCCAGTGCTCAAGGAGAATATTGTCCATTTGGGCCTGAGCCAAACGCGAGACGTGGACCCGAAGAAGGGTGCGCTGCATATGCATGGTCACATTTTCCTTATGGGCCTGAGAGTGGTCCTATATTTGAAATCTTGAACTGAAGTTTCTGTAGAAACTTTCTACTGGTCATAAGCTAAGCCGTAAGCCAAAGCTCAGAACCAAGATAATGCAGAAAAACATGTTTCGCTTGATCGCTGGGCTGCTGCTTTCGCGCGAAATGATGACACAAGGCAGCGGGAAATTTCGCTAGCTAGGGACGGACTTGCATTTTTTTTTAAGGGGAGGGTTGGGGAAGCACGGTGTTATTTAATAATAATAATAATTGGTTTTGGGGGGGAATGGAATATGGCGCCGTATCTGTCTCATATATCGTTGGACACCTGAACCGCGCCGTAAGGGAAGGGATAAAGGCGGGAGTGAAAGAAGAAAGGAAGAGAGAGGTGCCGTAGTGGAGGGCTCCGGAATAATTTCGACCACCTGGGGATCTTTAACGTGCACTGACATCGCACAGCACACGGGCGCCTTACCATTTTTCCTCCATAAAAACGCAGCCGCCGCGGTCGTGTTCGAACCCGGGAACTCCGGATCAGTAGTCGATCCGGAGTTCCCGGGTTCGAACCCGACCGCGGCGGCTGCGTTTTTATGCAGGATGCATTTCTCTAAGCTTCTTAGCTGAAAAAACGAAGTCAGTGCGGTTCTCGTATGCAAGGTTTGTCGCTTCCGAAAAGGCAGTTAAACACTGCTTGAGCAAAAGCGACTGCACACCGGCAAAGCGCAGAAGGCAAAAATGAACGAGCAGTCCCGAAGGGCGCGTGTTGCTATCGCAGCCACTGAGTTGCGTTCTTTCGTAGGAGGGTGAAAGTTAGCCCAACGAGAACGACTGCTGCCCAAATCTTCCTCCGTCCTCCTGCCTGTCGTCACCGCAGCGTTAGAATGCGTTAACAAAACCTATGGCTTCACAGCGGCTATGGCTACTGATCATTGGTCATGCCATAGGGGTTAATGTTACTGGGTTCTTTTTCGTGCCGAATAACATCTGTATACGCCCAGAGCATTGCGATCGCTGCGCCGCCTATCGTCCGCAACGCGAAACACAGTCGGGGCTTCCGACACCCTGCCTCCTCACGCAGATGAGCGTGTGTATAGTGAGGCATGTAAAGAAACAACCTATTTGCAATAGACTGTTCAAACAGCTGTAAAAACACCCCGAGAACTCATTTCTAGTTTCGTATACTCCCCCCTACGAACGGGGCGCAACGAAACGGTTTCCTCCACTTCCACCAAAGAACACTGCTTGAGCAAAAGCGAAGCCAGCCAGGGAGCCAGGCAGGCTTCCTTAAAGATAACAAGGCTTGCTCCAAATTCCTGGAAAATAATATTTTTAGTTGGTGTTTACATAGCACATCCACAGTGCACAACAGGTTATACGTGTTATCTGCGGGCTCCTTTTCTTGCCTTGCATGAGCACAATGCGTCATAAAGAGTAAGCTCCAGCACCTGTCAATAGAGGAAGTCCACTTAAAGCTGAATATGAACGAAAAGTACGCTAATTTTGACGCACTCGCTTGAATTAGAACGAACAAAACAAGCGCACTTTGCATGGAAAATTAAGCAGTCTATAGTAAGAATTCGATGAAAGGAAGCGATTCTTCAGTGTTAGGAACATTCTCATCTCTCAAAATCAATGTGAGCAGAGGGCTCTTTCAGCGCTAGCGAGCCTAGAGGGTGCCTTTCACAACAGTACGAAAACTTGTCAGACTGACCTCAGTAGCCATTTAAAAGTTATGGCTGTTGATGCCCCAACCACTTGAGGGGTGCACTTTTCACAATGTTGCAGACGTAAACATTGAATATCCGGTACGTGACGGGAGAGCGCGCGTTGAAGCAATCCCATGCGACCAACGCTGCTTGATTCTTATCTATTCTAATCTAGACTGACATCGTATTTTTAGATTTTGCCAAAGCCTTTGATAAAGTACCCCATAACCGCATGCTGATAATGCTTTCTCGATTAAATTTAGACCCCCATATTTTGAAGTGGACTGAACAGTTTTTGACTAATCGTTCGCAGTTTGTCTCCGTTAACAATAACAACTCTAACTCACTCTTAGTAACGTCGGGCGTCCCGCAGGGATCTGTGCTTAGCCCACTACTGTTTCTCATATACATTAATGATCTGCCTTCAAACGTAACATCTAACATACGCATGTTCACTGACGGCTGTGTACTTTATCATGCTATTATCACCAGCGCTGACCAATCTTCTCTTCAAAATGATCTTAATGCTGTTCAGGAGTGGTGTAATAAGTGGCTAATGGAACTTAGCCCACGTTAATGTAATCTTTTGTCTATCAGCCGTCGGCGTAATCCTCTAATCTTCTATTACGTAATATCTGAAGTTCACCGTACAACTACTTCATTCACACAAGTATCTAGACATAACAATTTCTAGTGATCTTTCTTGGAGCTTGCATGTTACTAACATAATATCGTCAGCAAACAAGACGCTAGGTTTCCTCAAGAGCCATCTTCACCATGCTCCCCAACATTTAAAGTTATTAGCTTACAAATCATTCGTCACGTCCAAACTAGAATTTGCATCGCCCATTTGGAATCCTCATCAAGCTTACCTAATCAATGCCCTCGAATCTGTTCAAAATCGTGCTGCTCGCTTCATTCATTTATCGTCATCTTATGACATCAGCGTTTCCTCCTCAAAAACAGCATCCGGATTATCACCCTTATCACTCCGCCGTCACATTGCCAGCCTGTCTTTATTTCACACATTCTTCCACAACCCTACGCACATCGCTCCTTATATTCTTCCCCCAGCACGCATGTCTCATCGCAACAGCCATCGCCTTACAAGGTGCTCGGCCACGCTCATGCGCCGTCACATTTTCTAATTCTTTCTTTCCTCGTGCAGCCGCGGACTGGAACGACCTTCCAAACAACGTTGCCACCATCACTTGCCCAAGTCTTTTCGCTGAAAATGTAAAAACGTTCATGTTATTGTGAATTTGTGCTTTTAATTTTTGCCACCCCTTATGTAACACCCTTTTTTGGGGAGGCTTTTAAGGTAATGAAATACCAGTCAGGCCGACGACAACAAACAGCGCCTCTCTTTTTGCAACTTTCATGGGCTATGGAGGGCGCTGCTGGTGACCCAGTATGGCTATCCCAAGAGGGGATCGGGTACGTCGACGCGGTGTCGGTCTGTGTATGGTGGTTCTGCTTGAATCCTGATGTTCGCAGCGCTCACCGCTCAAGAACCAGCTTACGGCTGGCTATAGATACATCACGTCTCCAATTGGAGGGAGCCAGCCACATTTTCGTTATCTTTTCTAGAACGCGAAGAGGTGGTAAAGGCTGGACACACTCTATGTTGTGGGATGGCAGCGTCGTAGTGTACTGTGCAAGAGCTGTGCGGTCAGGCGTCCCAAATTCGGCGAGAAGTGTGTACACGCTTATTATTCCAGCGCTGTTTTCTCTTCTACCTTTTTTACGTATTGCTGTCGAGTCCCTGCGGCAAGGGTGCAGTTTGTGCTGGGGAAGTAGGAAATTCTGACAGTAGACGGTGAAGAGCAGAAAATTTTCATTTAGCGCTCCAGAGAATAAACCCTGTATAATGCAGCTTGCAGGACAGGGTTAATTGGAGAGATGGGAGAGGCATTCGATCTGCAGTGGGCGTAGTCAGGCTGATGATGATGATGAATGCAGCGTGCTATTGGGCCCACAAGCTTTCCGAAATTCGGCGACAGCTATACACCCCACAATTACAAATCGCGCTGGTCTTGAAAGAACGTATGTGCTCATTTCGTTCCTCGGTTCGGTGAAATCTGCGTTCCGGCTTGGGAAAAGCGGTGTTGCTGTTCGGGTGCGCAGTTGAAGGTTCAAGTTATTCACCCTATTCCGGGACGCCGCCTGTGGTCTCGAAGCTAAGAATAGTTTTTTTTTTTTTTTCAAAACGTGAAAGAAACGGGGAAGGCCGCCAGACATTGAACCGGGTGCTCTTACCTCCGTGTTCAGTCCTGTATGCGCTTTTTTAGTTTATGCATCTGTACCAACACGCCCAACTCAAGGTCCTTCGTCAGATATTGGGGAAATGAGGAATGACAAATATTTGCAACGCACAGCTGGTGCAGGCTTTAAAACTGCAGTGGTTATATTTACACGTAAATTTATGCAAAGTATTTTCTCTGCTGGGCGACAGATCATGCAAAGAAATAAGCGCTGGAAGCAATTCAGTGACATATTTGCTCATTGGTATTGGCCACTTCGTGACACAAGCCGCCATTCCCGGCGACTGGCTGCACGCAGTATGCGAGAACGATACGAAAACTGCTACCAGATGGATACGCAACCAGTTGTAATGGTGGTCTACAAGCAGCGGCTTTTTTTTTAACAGCATTTATTTAGGCTTGGAAGCGGGGCTCAAACGTGTAAAAATTTTGCGACTTGTGAAAATTTTGCGACAAGAAAACCACAAATTTTCCGCAAAATAACAATTCTTTGCGAAGAACAAAACTATTATCCGTACCCGGCAGGCAAAAGAAAATTTGCAAATTGCCCCAATCAAGCTACACTTTAGTCGATAGAGCAAGAATAGTAGCATGCATGCATCCGTCCCCGCAACCTCGCAAAGGCATCAGAGCAATGAGAAACGATTCATTACATGTTGTACCCCAGGAATTACACGCCAGCACAACAGAGTGATCGTAGCATTTCCCCGCAGGATTTATTATTCGCTTTCCAATATGCAATTTTATGTATGATTCTCGCTTCAGCCGTTTGCCCGAAATAATCATGTGCAGGTTTGTCTCCCTTCAGGGCACGATCTGAAATCTCTGGAACGCGACAAATCTAGTGGATGTTATAGTGCCTAGCCGTTCTGAACACGTAAGTACACATTTATGTAAAACATTTTATTCATCGAAATGATCTTGGCGCTAAGAGATCGCGTTAAGTGGTCGAGAGTACATAGCCCACGACGACTTTGTCAGCCCACTCCACCGCCAGAGCTTGGGTTCTGGGGTCAGAGCTAGCCAGCATGGTCTCCCACCGCTCAGAAGGAGAATCAGTAGCTAGGCCATTCGAGGGTGGCTCTGTTTTGCAATCCCATGGGATGAGACCGTAGTTGGCTCATTGGCGACAGTGTTTACAACTCGCGTTGTATTTATCAGGATAAATATTCGCGAGGAGTGATGGGGTGCGTATCGATATCGTCTGTACACGACGCCACGTAACATCTTGCTCTTTAGTCAGGCTTTCGTGCGGAGGATGAAATTTCTACTCTCTAGATTACAATGATTGGTTAGATCATGACATGTGATCATGGAATCCTTCATAAAAATCAGGGAGCTAGACTCTGCTCGGTCAACGAAAGCTCGGGCTTTATGCGCTGCCTCGTTCCCTGGATTCTCCGAAAGGGCTGGTACCCATAAGTTCGGAGTAATTTGATGATAGTTTGGTGGCGTTAAGGTTTTTACGGGATATGCTTGTAATTTGTCCTTTTGCGAAATTACTGATAGCCATTTCAGAGTCACTAACAATGGTGCTCTTTTGGTATGCGCTAGGGTGAGGGCTATAGCTGCCTCTTCTACCGTTTCAGAGGATTTCGTTTTGATGGTTGCTGAGACAACGTGGTCACCGTTCTTGTTCACAGCCACAACTGCAAAGGCATTTGTATGTTTGTATTCTGCCGCATCAACATAAATTGTTCCGGTGCACTGTCCGTATTATATATGTAAGGCTTTGGCTCGCGCTCGTCTTTACCCTCATGTTGTATGGGTTGCATGAATTTGGGAAGTGGTTTGATTAGTAGGGCTGCCCTATAGTAGCGGGGCATGTCTATTTTAGCGTTTTTACTCGTATGTAGAAAGTTTATTACAAGCCTGGTTATAATACTCCTGCCAGTTCTGGAATTTGCTCGCCATTTGAGCCATTAAATGGGCTTCTTTCACTCCACTGTACCTGTTGTGTATTCCTAAGCTCACAAGCCTTTCGGCTGAGGCATTTAGTGGGAGTTCTAAGATGGCTTTGTAGGCCTCCGTATCATGCTATCCAATTTGTTTTTTTCTGCTTTAGCAAGTTTGAGATAAGGGGTGGAATAATTATCCTGCTTAGCGCAAAGGCCTGCACTAGTAGGCATAGATCTCTTTCGCTCACCCCTTGTCTTCGATTAGCTATGCGGCGCATTAATCGCGCCATCGCTTCTATCATGCATTTTAGCTTAGTGAGTGTGTCATTATTCTTTCCATTTTTTTGTAGATACAACCCGAGATGGTTTGTACCTCTTTAATGGATCGTCCATTCACATAGGCTTTTATTTGCGGGGGGGGGGGGGGGGGGGTAGTTGCAGTTCTTCTACCTCTTTATCTTATCACCAGGCTTTTGCTCTGAGCAAGCGAGGCCAGCTTCCCATGCGCATGCCTCAATGATTTCCACTGCTTCTTGGAGTGTTTCGTCCATGTAGTTTTCGCATCCTTTGGTTACCCAAAGCGTGATGTCATCTGCATAGAACGTGTGATGTAGGTCTGTTATTTGTGCCAATTTTGGGGAGAATTTTGAGGGAGAGCTTAAAAAGGAAAGGGGGACAGGATGGAGCCCTGTGGTGCTCCTTTGGTTCTAGTGCGATTGGGGCAGTCTCTATTGTTCCGACCGTTATCAGTGCTGTTCTGTTAGTGAGAAAGGATCGGATATAATTGTACGTCCTTTCTCTGGGGTTAATTTCTGACAAGTTTGCCAAAATGGCTTTGTGGGAGATGTTGTTGAAAGCTTAGTAAGGTCTAAACCTCCTCCTGTTCCTGTTCCCTTATCAGCTTCGATTATGTCCTTGTTAAGCTGGAAGAGTATGTCCTGGGTAGATAGGTGGGTCCTGAATCTTAACATTGTTTCAGGTAGGAGGTTCATGTCCTCCGCATAGTTTTGGAGCCTGTTGAGGATGACATGTTCTATTAGTTTGCCTAGGCATGATGTTAATGAAATGGGGTGTAGATTCTCAGTGCCGAGTTTCTTGCCCGCTTTAGGAATAAAGGTTATTTTCGCGTGTTTCAGCTCTTGTTGTATGTTGCCTGCCTGCCAGTATTTGTCCATAAGGTCCGTAACCACCGCGATCAACATTGTGTCTAAGTTCCTGAGAGTCTTATTCGTTACTTTGTCTGGTCCTGCCGCAGATGTCCGCAGTTTTCCAATTGCGAACCAGACCTCTGCGTCTGTGATGTCTGCGTCTAAATTTAGATTACGAATACCACGGTATTCTTGTTGTATGAAACCCCCATTCGTATGTAGATAGCGTTCTGCTAGCTGTTTGATTAGGTCTTCTATTCTACCCTCATATTTATGTTTGAGTCTGTACAGCTGACTGTTGCACGGGATGTGTTTGTTCTGGGTCAGGAAGGTGTCTTAGAAGATGCCATGTATTCTTATTTCCGAGTTGTCCGTTAATGCTTTCACATATTTGGTTCCATTGTTGTGTTTAGAATGTAGATTCGCCTCTCGATATCAGCGATCCTTTTACGGGGTTGTTTGTTTCGTCTTTGCTTCTTCCAGCGTTTTTGGAGGCCTTTGTGTGCCTGCCATAGGTGTAAGAGTTTTCAATCTGCAATCTGCTCCCCTTTGTCAACTGGCACCACAACGCTAGTGGAGCTGACATCCTCATTCAGGGAGCTTAGCCAGTCGCTAAGGTTAGTGATCTCCTTTGGCGCTGTTTTATAGCGAAGTTTCCTGAACTTGTCCCAATCCGTGGTTCGTATTTCTTTTAGCTTTGTTTTTGAGTTTTGTTGTGGGCAAGGTAATGCTAAAGATGAACTGATCACTACCAATATATTGACCGGTGTTGACTCGCTTTGCGTCCCTGACGTTTTTAGAGAGGAATAAGAAGTCCGGAGATGGTGTCTGCACATACTGTTCCCATGCGTGTGTGGTCGCTCGGGTTGTTTGGCGCTGTGAGCCCTAGTG
The DNA here is from genome assembly GCF_052857255.1 of Amblyomma americanum. Taxonomy (NCBI): domain Eukaryota; kingdom Metazoa; phylum Arthropoda; class Arachnida; order Ixodida; family Ixodidae; genus Amblyomma; species Amblyomma americanum. Next base: position 410,775,342 of record NC_135497.1, read on the forward strand.
ATTGAATGGTTCGCCAGAGCAGGTCCTTTTTCGAAGTTGCTTTGGTACATACCCAAGCTGTGTGTTGAGAGTTGAAGTATCCCACAATTATTAGTTGAGTTCTAGCAGCCAGCTTTGTTGTGTTTATCAATAAGTGTGGTAGTCATTTGCCTTTGTTTCTGAGCGGGTTGTATACATTAATGATAAAGAGATTTGTGTGTCCTTTTTGTCTTGGTACTGTCTGGAGGATGTATTCTTCTTCTGATTCATTTATAAAATGTTGAATCGCGGTGAAGTTTCTATGCAAGAGCTGGGCTGTGAAGGAGACGGCTTCGTTACTAGTGTCATAATTGGGTGGCAGATATGCTCTATAGCCTGGCAGTGTAGCCCTACCGCAAGGCTCTTGCACTGCATTCCCATCTTGGGTTGAAGCAGATTGTTTGATATGGAGCTGCAAGTGGGCCCGTTTGCGGTGGAAGCCTCTGCAGTTCCATTGCCAAATTTCATTTTTTTATTAGCGTGGAGCCATGTTGGGTTACAGATGGTTGTGGCGTCGTGGACAGATCCAAGATGGGGGACGGAGAGGGGGGAGGGTAGGCGGACCTCGATGGTTGTAAGTCTATCCATTATTTGCTGCATGCAGGTGGCTATTTTGGATAATTGTCCTTCCAGTGTTGCAAAGCGACTATCTATCTCTGCTGATTTGGTGGTGACGGGGCCTTAGAAGTCTGCTTGTTCCGTAGATATAACACTATTTTTCTCTGACAGAGTATTAATGTCTGCCCTGAGTTTGGTAGGCGCTTTCGACGGCTGCGGGGTGGCGGCTTCATGTGCCTCGGCCTTTCTTTTGGATTCCTCGTCTTCCTTTGGAGGAAGCGGTCTCTTAGTTGCTGTTCTGGCGTCTGTTTCCATCGCGTTATTGGCCGATGACTGGGACGCGGTGGGGGGAGTGGGCGGAATGGCGTCCGTTTTCACCGCATTGTTGATCGAAGCCTGGGACGCGCTGGGTGGCGTTCTAGCCGCACTCGTTGTTTCTGCCTGAGGCCACTTGTAAGAGGCGTTTAATTTCAGCCAACTCTTTCTTAAGGTTGGCAATTTCTTGGTCTCGGGATTGCAGTTGGATTTTAAACTCCTGTTCTCGAATATGTACAGATTAGAAGGCATCTGCCGGCCAGCTCACCTTTTTGTTGGAGCAGCTGTCGAGCTTCTCTTCGCCTTGCCTGCTGGGCTCCCAGTGGCGGGAAGCAGCTGGAGGCTTTCCGTCTCTGGCTGCCTCCTTGTCCGGAAGCACCCTGTTCACTGATCCTGGTCCTTGACTGGTTTCCGACTGGTGTTGGGTGGTTGTCCCCTTGCTTGGGTGTCTGGTTGCCATGGGGCATTTCTTGTTGGTTCTTGTTAATTTGTAATTCCGGCTTCCTGTGTTGTGGCCCCCGCTGCAGACGATGCAGACGGGTTGGGAGGCTGGCTGTTCTCCCTCCAGAGGGGTGAATGGTTTTCTCCGCAGCGGCGGCAAAGGTGCGTTTCGGGTTCGTAGCAGGCCCGGTGTCCTACTCTCCGGCAGTTGAAGCAAACTTCATGTTGCCCCCTGAACGGGTGGACTCGAAAGACGCCACGTTGAGATTATTTGACTGGGTAGCTTCTTTCTGAAAAACGTGATCTGTACCGTTCTGGATTGTCCGATTTTTCAGGCATCCACAACTTCTATTCCTGGGTTTGTTTCCGAAGCCTTGGCGGACAGCTTCAGGCGAGTCACTCGGGTAGGCGGTGTATATGACCTCTTTCACAGTCTTCAGGCGCCGCGTACGACGTCACGTTGTAGGTTTGACTTTGTAGGTTGAATTCTTCGATCTTGGCGTATGCAGTCGCCCGTTCACGGAGGGGCGTGCATAGAGTGAGGGTGTTGTTGGCCGAATTGACTCGGATTATGTCTTCATTTTTCAGTCTCATACGGCAGCCTGGCCACTTCGCCGGCGAAGAAGAGTAGTAGCCCGGCCGCAAAGTCCCTTAGATTCCAACCTTGCGGTGGTCAAATGATTTTGTACTCATTGGTCGGTAAGCGCAAGAGAAGGGCTTTCTTGCAGAGGACAAGTAGTTTTTACCCCTTCTTTCACCCTAAAAAAATCGAGTTCGACTTGCCTTGACCATGCCGCTGCTCAGGCTCGTTGGCGGTCGATGCGGGCCCTTTAGTCTTCAGGCCTCGTAGTCGGTCGTGGTACTGAAGAACGATTTCCAATTTTCCATCCACGAGCTCTGACGGTGATATTTTCTCGCCTTCCACGGCGTATTCTATCACCGCGGGTCCCTGGGCGCTCGTACTCGACGAGCGCAGTCCCCGGCGGCGGGGTAGCAAGCTAGGCTTAGCTCGATGGCTGGGCCGACAACTGGCCGGCAATTGACCTAGGTGTCCGTAGGTTGGCGAAATTCAAATTGGACAGACACAGGACGATGGTCCGGATGTGTTCGAAAAAGATTCGAGATTGATGGCTGACTCTTTCCACCGAAAAGTGGCTTCAAGGCGGGAACCCATGCGACACGCGTCCGCACAGCTCCGTCGTCTTCGTCTTCACGTAAGTGCACGTGAGAAACATCTTCCATTTTGCAGGATTCTATTTCCATTTCATTTTCAAGTTTCGTTCTCCATTCCATTTTGCAAGTTTGCCCCGGGCATACAGAAAGAACATCTCGCAAACGAAACACACCGCACGGTGCACGCGAACAAAACAGCACAGGGAAAAACAGCGCATGTCAAAACAGCATGCGTAAAAACGGCGGACAAAAACAGCACAGTGACAAAAGAGCACAGGGAAAAAATGGCACAGCGACAAAACAGCACAGGGGAAAACAGCATGATGACAAAACAGGGCACGGAAAAACAGCACGCGTCAAAACAGCACGCCGGAAAAAAACAGCATAGCGAAAAAACTGCGCAACGAAAGGAGGAGGAGGACGAGGAGAAAAGGCAGGGAGCTTAACCAATACCACCTAGACTAGCTCAAGGCCTCCGCACGCGTCCGTGACGTCACACACAGCATATGTGCCTGGAAGTCAGCCTCACCCCACGAGATTTTTCCGGTTGCCCGTCGGGCACCCATTTCTCAAAATACTGCGTGTTTTGTGCCAGCGTAATATTAGTATTTAACGGTTTCTGATTAGAAAATGTGTTCTTCAGGAACAGGCGGGAATGCGAAATAATCGACGCCTTCGCTATGCATGTTGCTCCAGATAAGCAATGCGTCAGCTCCGCTTCGGTGCTGTTAGGGAGAACTGAATTAAACTACCTCAAGATAAGCTAGTAATCTTCGGCTGTTGTAAAGGCACGTGTTGTTCGTTTCTATTCTATTTTATTTATTTCTTCATATCGCTCTTGTCAGTGCGGTGCGGTCTTCCCTCTTCTGCGCATGATTTGACGTTAACATGTGTATATATATTCATGTTTCTTCATAGAATAAACAATTGCTAGAAAGCGCTTTGTCCTGTTTGTTCGTCCCTTCTCGTATTTTGACAGCGCTTATCATCCCCTTCAAGAATGCATTTCCAACCAGCCCCAGTTGTAGCTCCTTTGACTTTTTTTTTTAATTCTTCCTAGTCAGTTGTCTTGCATCCATAAAATGATTACACTATTCACTTCCCACTCATAACCACTTCAGAAAAATCGAACATTCCCCTATGCTTTCCTTGGTTGCATTGACTGTCAGCTTCCTTCATATGTTATTCTATACTACTTCAGGTTGCACGAATGTTTCACAACAAACCAGCAAGATTTCTAAAAAAAGTTGCAACGAATACAGTGAATAAAGAGTTTATTTAAGCACTTCACACTCACACACACATACACAAAGAATATAGCTGTCATCAAGTTGTGTGATTTGGTGAGATGCGCACACAAGAATACAGTACAATTTGTTCAGTGCCATACTGTATGAAACAGGAACAAACATACCCATTTGCATTTACATGTCCATCATACAGAAGGGAAAAAAATTTGGTACACAAGTTACCACCAACTACAGTTCTATCAAATGTTCTATAGCTGCAGTTGCTGAGTATGAAAAGAACATGTACAGGTTATAAAATGCCTTAATACAAAGCTATCTTTATAATGTAATCAGGTGTGCAAGAAAGGTCCGCTATCTCAGAAACACTTGCCATTAAACGATACAGTCATCAATCCTCAACTCTTTAGAGTTTGCATTTTTCGCTGCCCCTTCGACACTGTTGTGTTGTTTTTCGTTTTGCACAGATTATTTAACAGCGTGTTGGCAGCAGCACTCAAAATATGGTGCATGACTTTTTCTGGCGAATGACCAGAATCACACGTATCAAGGTCTCCAGAATCGTGGAGAATGGTTGACACAAGAGAAACAAGGGCCTCCTTCTGATTTGGAAGAGCCAGAAATTTGGATGCATACTGGCTCACTCCTCAATTGTCAAGGACTATGTCTGTATAAAGTACAGCGTTCACTACGACATCTCGTGGAAACTTTAATCCTCCTCTTGTCATGCCTGAAATGAACAGTGTGTCATCATGGTCAAACTGGTGTTATCCAGGACGAGATTGTCCTTGCACGACATAACACATGAGCTTTTTCAGTGTTGCATGGGCACAGTATCCCGCAACATACGTAACAGCGGGAATCATCGACGATTTTTTTGCTACATCAGCATTGGTCACTGCTATATGAACTGTGCACAAAGAGATTCAACACTTATGACGGAGATCGGTTCTGCAATAATGTCAAGATCAGGCATGTCCAGTACTTTATGAAGCCTTAGCTTGTTCTCAGATTCATAAATCTGCCTGATCGAGACATGGTATTGGGCTCCGGATAGCTGGCGATACTTCCCGAATCTATCCTCAAGGCAATCTGTTTTGAAATTTCCAAGGAGCACATACCGAAATCCCAGTCCAGCTCCTCCAGGCAGTATAAAGCGATCTCATGCAGAGCGTGGCTCGTGTGGCCAAAAGCCATGTGAGTTTCGTCAGGTGGCCAGCATCGTGTCTGAGGCTAGCCCAGTAGTCTAGCCACTCTGGTATTTTTCTCAAAAATTCAAGCTGTGGAAATGTTGTTGACGCAATCGGAGACTGCATTTCATCACGCAGGCGTTCACCTTTTCTTGGCGTCTTTACATTCACTATTCGCCACCATGTCAAAATGGTGTTATGAAATCTGCTGTTCTTTTAGCATGTTGTACAGCGGAACTGCA